>NC_085140.1:92850960-93154464 GCF_024139115.2 Armigeres subalbatus | reverse complement strand
CGATTGGAAACTCGGTTCGTGGAACTGCAAATCTCTCAACTTCATCGGGAGCACACGCATACTCGCCGATGTGCTCAAGGATCGTGGATTCGGCATCGTAGCGCTGCAGGAGGTTTGTTGGAAGGGATCAATGGTGCGAACGTTTAGAGGTAATCATACCATCTACCAGAGCTGCGGCAACACACACGAGCTGGGAACAGCTTTCATAGTGATGGGCGATATGCAAAGGCGCGTGATCGGGTGGTGGCCGATCAATGAAAGAATGTGCAGGTTGAAGATCAAAGGCCGGTTCTTCAACTTCAGCATAATCAACGTCCATAGCCCACACTCCGGAAGCACTGATGATGATAAGGACGCATTCTACGCGCAGCTGGAACGTGAGTACGACAGCTGCCCAAGCCACGACGTCAAAATCATCATAGGAAATTTGAACGCTCAGGTTGGCCAAGAGGAGGAGTTTAGACCGACTATTGGAAAGTTCAGCGCTCACCGGCTGACAAACGAAAACGGCCTACGACTAATTGATTCCGCCGCCTCCAAGAATATGGCCATTCGCAGCACCTACTTCCAACACAGCCTCCCGTATCGGTACACCTGGAGATCACCACTGCAGACAGAATCACAAATCGACCACGTTCTGATTGATGAACGGCACTTCTCCGACATTATCGACGTCAGGACATATCGTGGCGCTAACATCGACTCTGACCACTATCTGGTGATGGTTAAACTGCGCCCAAAACTATCCGTCATCAACAATGTTCGGTACCGACGACCGCCGCGGTACGACCTAGAGCGACTGAAGCAACCTGATGTCGCCACTGCATACGCGCAGTATCTCAAGGCAGCGTTGCCGGAAGAGGGTGAGCTCGATGGGGCCCCTCTTGAGGACTGCTGGAATACAGTCAAAGCAGCCATTAACGACGCAGCGGAAAACAACGTCGGGTACATGGGTCGAAGTCGACGGAACGATTGGTTCGACGAAGAGTGCAGACAGATTCTGGAGGAGAAAGACGCAGCGCGGGCGGTCGCGCTGCAGCAAGGTACCCGGCAGAACGTGGAACGTTATAGACGGAAGCGGAGACAGCAGACCCGCCTTTTTCAGGAGAAGAAACGCCGCCTGGAAGAAGCGGAGTGCGAGGAGATGGAACAGCTGTGCCGTTCTCAAGATACACGCAAGTTCTATCAGAAGCTCAACGCATCCCGCAAAGGCTTCGTGCCGCGAGCCGAAATGTGCCGGGATAAGGATGGGACCATCTTGACGGACGAACGTGTGGTGATCGAAAGGTGGAAGCAGCACTACGAGGAACATCTGAATGGCGCTGAGAGTACAGGCAGTGAAAGTCAAGGCAGCGGAGGAGATGACTACGTCAGTTCAGCGGACGATGGAAGCCAACCAGCCCCCACCTTGAGGGAAGTTAAGGATGCCATTCAACAGCAAAAGACCAATAAAGCAGCTGGTAAGGATGGTATCGGAGGTGAGCTCATCAAGATGGGCCCGGAAAAGCTGGCCACTTGCCTGCACAAACTGATAGTCAGAATCTGGGAAACCGAACAGCTACCGGAGGAGTGGAAGGAAGGGGTTATATGCCCCATCTACAAGAAAGGCGACAAACTGGAATGTGAGAGCTTTCGTGCGATCACCATCCTTAATGCCGCCTACAAAGTGATATCCCAGATCATCTTCCGTCGTATGTCACCATTAGTGAACGAGTTCGTGGGAAGTTATCAAGCCGGCTTCGTTGACGGCCGCTCGACAACGGACCAGATCTTTACTGTACGGCAAATCCTTAAAAAATGCCGTGAATACCAGGTCCCTACGCACCATCTGTTCGTTGATTTCAAGGCGGCATACGACAGTATAGACCGCGTAGAGCTATGGAAAATTAGGGACGAGAACAGCTTCCCTGGGAAGCTTACCAGACTGATCAAAGCAACGGTGGATGGTGTGCAAAACTGTGTGAAGATTTCGGGCGAACACTCCAGCTCATTCGAATCGCGCAGGGGACTAAGACAAGGTGATGGACTTTCGTGCCTGTTGTTCAACATTGCGCTAGAAGGTGTCATGCAGAGAGCCGGGTGTAACAGCCGGGGTACGATTTTCAACATATCCAGTCAATTTATTTGCTTCGCGGATGACATGGACATTGTCGGCCGAACATTTGCAAAGGTGGCAGAACTGTACACCCGCCTGAAACGTGAAGCAACAAAAGTTGGACTGGTGGTGAATGTGTCAAAGACAAAGTACATACTTGTGGGCGGAACCGAGCGCGACAGGGCCCGCCTGGGAAGCAGTGTTACGATAGACGGGGATACCTTCGAGGTGGTCGAGGAATTCGTCTACCTCGGATCCTTGCTAACGGCTGACAACAACGTTAGTCGTGAAATACGAAGGCGCATCATCTGTGGAAGTCGGGCCTACTACGGGCTCCAGAAGAAACTGTGGTCGAAAAGATTCGCCACCGCACCAAATGTGTCATGTACAAGACGCTTATAAGACCGGTTGTCCTCTACGGACATGAAACATGGACAATGCTCGAGGAGGACTTGCAAGCACTCGGAGTATTCGAGAGACGGGTGCTTAGGACCATCTTTGGCGGTGTGCAAGAAGACGGTGTGTAGCGGCGAAGAATGAACCATGAGCTCGCCCAACTCTACGGCGAACCCAGTATCCAGAAGGTAGCTAAAGCCGGAAGGGTACGATGGGCAGGACATGTTGCAAGAATGCCGGACAGCAACCCTGCAAAGATGGTGTTCGCTTCCGATCCGGCAGGTACGAGACGGCGTGGAGCGCAGCGAGCGAGATGGGCAGACCAGGTGCAAAATGACTTGGCGAGCGTGGGGCGTATTCGAGGATGGAGAGATGCGGCCTCGAACCGAGTATTGTGGCGTCAAATTGTTGATTCTGTGTTATCTGTTTAGATGTAAACTAAATAAATGAAAAATGAAATGAATGGCTCAGCTACTTCCCATCGTCCTGGAAGTCAGCGAAAGTCATCCCCATCCGGAAGCCTGGGAAGAATCCTTCCTCCCCCAAAAGTTATCGTCCCATCAGCCTTCGCTCAGAATTATCCAAGCTATTTGAAAAAGCTATTCATCACCGGTCTGCCGAAAATCTCAACATCTTGCTCGAGGAACAGTTTGGTTTCCGACGCGGTCGGTCAACTGTACACCAACTGACTCGAGTTACCAACGTCCTCAGACGGAACAAGTTTGTCTCAAAAACATCCGCCATGGCCTTACTCGATGTTGAGAAGGCATTTGACAATGTATGGCATGATGGCCTGGTGTACAAACTACAACGCTACAATCTTCCCAGCTACCTGGCGAAACTCATCAACAATTACCTGTAGGCAAGGACATTCTGGGTCTCAATCAGCAGAGCGAGTTCCAATGCGCACAACATCGTCACAGGCGTTCCCCAGTTCAGTATCCTCGGGCCCCTGCTTTTCAATATGTTCACCTCCGACATGCCAGAACCTCCAGAAGGCGGCATTCTGTCTCTGTTCGCAGATGACTCCTCCATCGTCTACAACGGTAGAGTGATCAGAGCGCTAGTGGCAAAACTCCAACGAGGCCTGGATGCCCTGACAAAATACCTCACCAGCTGGAAGATCTGTAGCAACGCGACGAAGACCCAGGTCATCATTTTCCCCCACTCTAAATCCCCTAAACATGTTCCGCCTGGGTCAATGGCACGACTGTGAAATGGTTGGGGCGCCAACTTGTTGATTCAGTGTTATCTGTTTAAATATAAGCTAAATAAATGAATGAACAACGCAGCGGAGAACAATGTCGGATTTTTGGGACGAATTCGACGGAACGATTGCACAGTGGCGGAAAGCCGGACAAAACCTCAAATATTTTTTCGTGATTTTCGTGAAGCCCATATTTTTTAATTTAACATATATATTGAATGAGATAGTTCCAAAAATTTTTGATTGTAGCTTGTAAATTTATGTTTGGTGTCTTGTTGAAGTTCATTCCGTAAAGTGTCTTTCGAACAAATATGTATGGGAAAATGGAATTTGGCTAAACTTTTTTTAGAAGATTCGATAAGATCTGGTATTATGTATTAAAATCTATTTTTTGTCTACTTCCCGGTGGTTAGTGTGGTGAATTGCGCATAGCTGCACCAAAGCCGGAAATTTACTGGTGCAATGTTAGAATGAGGACGCTGTTTTTGTTCTAGATCCTAGGGCTTGGACTTGCGGAAGCCCTTGGATAACATAAAGTATGACGGATAACCATTTTAACCTCAAAATAAATTCAACGTTTCAAAATTACTCTGTGGTGAAGTTTTGAACGCAATCTCAGGTTTTGTCCGGGATTTGTATAAGGGCCCGCCACTGTGGATTGGTTCGACGACGAATGCAAATAGATTCTGGAGGAGAATGATGCAGCGGGGGCGGTCGCGCAGCGGTAAGGGACCATACAAATAATATTCATTGGGTTATAGTTCAAGTCAAGCTGGACGACAAAATATGAAATCAATCTAAATAATAGCTAGGAATCGAGATATTAATCTTCAAACATGACCATTTTGTATGAAAAACCGTGCAGGTTGTACATGATAGGAAGAGGCTCTAGAGAGCACAATGTTAATCATCTTCCACGAGTTTGTATCGGTGGGACGAAATTGAGAAGGGGGAAGATTTCATGTACTCAGACTCACTGGTAACCTCCGATAACGATACCAGCAGAGAAATTCGGAGACGCATCGTGGCAGCAAATCGTACGTACTTTGGACTCCGCAACACGTTCATATCGAATCGAATAGAGTTCGCCGCCGTACCAAACTGACTCTTTACAAAACGTTAGTTCGCGAAATCCGAGTTTGTAGTTCTGTTTTTAGCAGTCAGTGAATAAGTGTGCGAATGAACGAGCTTTATATATGACGCGAAACATTTGTCAAGATCCGTGTTAATTTGTTCTGCTTGGGACGGTTCGTAAGTAAATCTATTTTTAAAAATGATCTGAGATTCCTTCCGAACAAGTTGACCGATACACAAGATTTTCTACCTAATTGACATTTTTGACCATCTTATTATATAAAACAAAGTTGACATTTGTACGACCACGCATCACTTAAGTATAGAGAGTTCAATAACAGAAAAACAGACGTCTTACTCAACACATGCTCCACCATTCACCTTTTTAACGGTGAATTCAATTTTTTGTAGGTGGTCAATCGGCCACCGATGGCCCTTCCATCGGTTTTGCTTGTGTTTGACATTTGGGCACTACCGCCATCTGGTTGCTGCTTTTCCACACATATAGAATAGGGGAGGAGAAGACCACCAGCTGTCATCGAGAGAAAAAGTAGAATCATTGAAATTTCACACGGTGTGGTATAGGAAATGAAGTATATTTTTGTTATAAAACAAAAATTAAACACATTTCTCAAAAAAATCTTGGTTTACGGGGTTAGAATTTTAAAAGCACTCAAAATAGACATGATATCTCGATTTTTATATTTTTTGCCTTTCTCGTATACTAAGTATACGTAAAGGCTATATGATCGCTCCGAAACCAAACTTTTTATAGAAGGCTCGGAGACCCATAGTGTTATATACCAATCGACTCAGCTCGACGAATTGAGGTGATGTCTGTTTGTGTGTATGTATGTATGTGTGTGTGTGTATGTGTGTATGTGTACAAAATTTTGTAGACACACTTTTTGGAACTTAGCATTGGCCGAAATACTCGCAACAAGTTTCATTCGACTGAGAACCCTGTCCCATTGTTTGCTATTGAAAATTGGCCAGATTGGACTATGGGATCAGAAGTTATGGCCAAAATACTATTTTCTATGCGCAAAACACGCTAAAAAACACTCACTCATATTTTTTTAGTTTTTTTTTTGCACGAGAAAGGCACCAACACCGCTAGGTGGATTAATCAGGGTTTTTTTTCGAATAAGCAGTTAATGTTGTTGAATTTCTAACCCCACTAACTAAAAATTGTTCGACAAAAAAATTTCTATACGTTCTAGAGACATTTTAATTCTCATTTTCTATATCATGCCATGTCAAATTTCCATGGTTCTACTTTTTCTCTAAACTTTTCCAGGTGGCAGCACTGATAAAGGAACCTCCCCCATTTAGCATTGAGTGGTAGTGTTTCCGTAACGATGATTTTGATTGCATTTTGTTCTAAGTGAGACGTATGTTTCTCTGTGGTCCAATTTTTTCTAATTTATATAAGTTTTCTTCTTCTATTTGTCTAATTTTTTCTAAACTTGTGATAATATGGTTGTTTAGCATCTTCTATAATCATATTTTTAATGAATTTTGTGTTGCATAAATAAAATAAAAAAATGGGCTGTCTATTCTTGAGGCATTTGCATCTGCATGGAATGTGATTTACCGTTGTTATTTACCGTCCATTATTTATCTTAGTACGGCTGAATCCATTTGGTCAATAAATAACCTAATCCTACATATGCTAACGATCTGAATTCATTTTGACACCAATTTTTAGCCAATAATAAATTACGCATTTATTTTAGATTTTACTACCATTATCACTTTGCAAAACTGCTTATACATACACCCCTTCTCTAGCTACGCCAACGAAGTCCTTTGAGCACGAGAGAATGCAATTTTCTGATCACATGGACAAATTTACTACAAGAGTGGACGGCGCTTCCTCCCCACCCCGTTTCACGGGAACTCTTACGAGCACAAACACAAACACGGGCATTCACATTTTGGTTGCAGCTTCTGGAATCAGATGCTGCACTCGTCGAGGTACATACCTATATATGTTGGGAGCAAACGACCGATGAGAGATGTTCCAGAAAGGGATACTATTTCGACCGAAACATACCGAACGTTCTACCGAGTGAACGGAAGCTCCATCGATGGAAAGGATTAAGGAGCTCTAACGAGAAACTTCGTTTTCTCGTTGCCCTCCCCGACCAGACATAATTCCACCGGAATCGATATTTTCTTTGAGACGATCCATTTGGTTACTGATCCACGACGCATGGTTCATTTAACATGATTCCGCCGAACTCAAACATAAATCATCCCCAACTCCCCCGGATGGTGCTGACACTCCCAAAATCACAATTACATAACATCCAGATTTCGCGTTACTGCCGCACTGCACTGGTCGTCGTCCGTGGCAATAACTCCGTTTCATGGTCGGTCTGGGTCACATATCAAACATTCTGCATGATGTCGCGCCCCTCGAGGGCTATAGAGATGTCTCGAATCATGTCTGCTGAACTCCACACACGCGCCTATCCTCAGCGCTCTCCGTCAGGGGATCTCTCGCTCTCGCACTAATCTTCACAATCCTACGCGGCAAACTTTGCACTGCCTCAATACCCACCGAAAAAAACTTAAACCTAATTCCCGATGTTTGTTCGACACTTTTTATGCGAGATCCTGCGTCTCCCTGTTTGCACTTCTGCTGCTTAGCATCACTATTACTTGCCACAGTTAATACAAGTCAAACAGACACCCGACGGAAATCGACCTCCAGCACGGAAATGCTTTCCCGAAAGACAGCTACTGACGACAATAGCTCACGATGTACTAACAGCACCAGCGTGATGAGCGTACGCCTTTGGGTGGCATCGAAAGGCAGAATCCTTGGCACCGAGATTCTGCCATATCAGAGCTTGGAGGACACAACGACGAAAGCCAATCTCCCGTATCCGCTCGTCGTCGCACGGACCTACGCAGCTTTCCCACCAGCCCACCCACTTTTGGTCCACCAGTGTACGGAATATCTATAATCTCGCCCATCGAGAGAATGAGAGTACGAGTGGAGCTTTTCTGTTTGGCAGTGATGGCATCTTTAAGGAAAACATGAAAACGAGGAAAATGCATAATTGAATTTTTGCTTTGGTAGAAGTACAATCAAAATTTGATTGTACTTCTACCAAAGCAAAAGTTTAATTATGCCACTTTGTGATTTTCAATACACTAACATGAATGATTTAGCTTTACAATGCTGTATACATTGACGTAAATAATGCCCTCCATAGAAAAAAAATAGCCCACCCTAGGATTTGAACAGTTAGTTAGCAAGTGATATAAATTTTCAACATACATCATAATGAATTACTGGAAAAGTTTAAAGACATGAGTTATCTCCCATATTCACCTTTTTATAATAAAGCGAGTTCAAGACAAATGAGTGCAAATGAGCTTGTTTCTCATTTCTGAGAAAGATTCATGTGTGGCAGTGAAATTGCACTTGGTGTTAATTATGAAAAGGTAATATCTAATTGATTTGAAAGCATCAAAGTAAGCTTGATATGAACAACAACGGAGAGCCACCAAAATATCAATCTAAGTAATCATGATACTAAGCCAGCAGTCAAAGACATGTGGTCAACCAGCACGGGCTGGAGTGACAGTTTGTCAGCAGACTTCCGCTTGCCTAGCTGCATGATAATCTCTGCAATTCCCATCAGCATTCGAGAAAGATTTATCACATTACCACTAAAATCCGCAATCCACTGTTTGTCATATTGACAAATATTTGTCAAGTTTATCCGGATATCTATGAGTCTCACGGTGTCTTTGTCCAAAAAGACTTATTTTCAAAAAATCAGTATCTCAAAAACACCCACTACACGATAGTATAGGCCAGGATGCATTTATTGGGGGGTGTTCTGACTTGTCAATATCCCCAACTCAGCCATCTTGGATTTTTGTATGGAATTTATGCTCGTTTGTTTACGTTTTGCACTGAAAATGTATGTTTCCCCCCGCGCTGGTTATTCCCATCTACTGACGAAGTCATATAACCTGTACATAAAAAAAATCTTGGTATAGGCTTTCCTCTTTCACGTAAGTGCAATTATAAAATGTTCTATCGGAGGTCATTTTTCCATACATGTTTTATGGAGGTGAGTTTGGTGGTGAATAATATTTATATGGAGATTTATTGCACTAAAAATACCGGAACAATAAAAATTGTTCTAGATCCCCCAACAGAACATTTTAGTTTACCCACGACATGAAAGAGGAGAAAATACACTTTCGCGTGGTGGGTGTTTGAGAGATACTGATTTTTATAAAATAATATTCCCCCATAGAGATAGCGTGGACTGATAAGAAATCGACATGAATTTCAGGCTAACTTGACAAATATTTGTCATAATGAAAACAGTGTACGGAGGTCTTAAGCTAACTTAATGAGGTGGTAAAATGTTTAAGAATGGTTTAAAAGAAACTCAAAATAGATAAAATAGATAAAGGGGTTATAGTCCCCTCTAGGCATTGGGGCTGATTGTATAACATTTCACCGAAAACTATTTCGCGGAATTCATTTTCGCGGTTGAACATTTCGCCGAATGACTTTTGTCGGAATGTATCATTTCGCGGAATGCTCCGTTTCGCGGAATATTGTTAATAATAGCTTAGTGTTCATTCAGCACTTCCACAATTATTACCTGCTTAGCTGCCAATGCAAGTTACATGCAAAAGGAAGGCCTCCCAGAATATGTAGAAATAGTTTTCAAAATTGCAATTGCCTCTTACAAATCCTTTATTATATCTGGCAGACGGGCCAGATATAATAAAGGGATTATCTCCTCTTTTTACTTTGTTACGGATAGACGTTTTTATGAATAATCATTTATTTCTTCCTTTTGCCTAATACCGAGAAATGGTAGCGTCTGCCCGCTTTGTACCGGGCAGACGCTACCATTTAAAGAAGGCATTACTTATTCCTTCCCCTTATAACGGGCAGATTTGTTCTATTAAAGAAGGTTTTATCAACTCCTTTCGCCTTATACCGGGCAGACGCATCCATTCAAAGAAAGCATTATCAACTCCTTTCGCCTTATACTGAGCAGATGCATCCATTTAAAGAAGGCCTCATCCCTCCCTTCGCCTTACACCGGGCAGACGCGTTCTTTTAAAGAAAGCATTTTCAACTCCTTCACCCTATACCGGGCGAATGCATCCATTTAAAGAAGGCGTTACCCCTCCCTCCGCCTTATACCGGGCAGACGCGTTCTTTTAAAGAAGGCATTATCAACTTCTTTCGCCTTATACTGGGCAGATGCATCCATTTAAAAAAGGCGTTACCCCTCCCTCCGCCTTATACCGGGCAGACGCGTTCTTTCAAAGAAGGCATTATCTACTCCTTTCGCCTTATACGGGGCAGACTAGAGATGGTCGGGTTTCGGGTTTTGAAACCTGAAACCCGAAACCCGAATCAAACCCGAACCCGACGAGTTTAAGCAGAGGAAGCTGACCACCATATTAGTTTGGCATTTGTTTTCTTATTTCTTGTGCACTTTACGAGGGAAACAGGTTGAACGTATGACAAATTACGTCCCATATTATTATTTATTTATTCAGACTAAGGTCGAAGTGGCCTGTGCGGTATATAAGAGTCTTCTCCATTCGGCTCGGTCCATGGCTACACGTCGCCAACCACGCAGTCTACGGAGGGTCCGCAAGTCATCTTCCACCTGATCGATCCACCTTGCCCGCTGCGCACCTCGCCTTCTTGTGCCCGTCGGATCGTTGTCGAGAACCATTTTCACCGGGTTACTGTCCGACATTCTGGCTACGTGCCCGGCCCACCGCAGTCGTCCAATTTTCGCGGTGTGAACGATGGATGGTTCTCCCAACAGCTGATGCAATTCGTGGTTCATTCATACCGTCCGCCTAATTAGCGTTTTGTAGATTGTCAGTTTGGTACGGCGGCGAACTGTATTCGATCGGAGCGTCTTGCGGAGTCCAAAGTACGTACGATTTCCAGCCACTATGCGTCTCCGAATTTCTCTGCTGGTGTCATTTTCGGCAGTCACCAGTGAGCCCAAGTACACAAATTCTTCTACCACCTCGATTTCGTCACCACCGATGCAAACTCACGGTGGGTGGCTCATATTGTCTTCTCTTGAACCTCTTCCTATCATGTACTTCGTCTTCGACGTGTTGATGACTAGTCCGATCCGCTTAGCTTCCCTCTTCAGTCTGATGTAGGCTTCTTCCATCTTCTCAAAGTTACGTGCCATAATATCTATGTCGTCGGCGAAGCCAAATAGCTGGACGGACTTATTGAAAATTGTACCACTCGTGTTAATCCCTACTCTTTTTTTTATGATTTTATTTGCTAATTATCTAATACATGCATTCATCTCTTAGACTAGGTGTTCCGTGTTTTCTTAACACTATCATCCTTATTTGCTATGTTATATTTTTAGTTAATATTAAAACATTTCAATTGCCTCTGGCAGTTAGAATTTTTCCCCTGGTTGAATTGAACCATGTAGGAATTACAATGTTTTCAACTTAAACTAATCTTAACCTATTTTATACTAAGGGTACAAGGAGTTAAACGTTGCAATAGAAGATTGCAACGATTTTTGTCTAAAATTGGAAATTATTTTGTTGGACATTTGTTGCAATGTCTCAATATTAGAAATTGTATGAAGTTCATTGGTACTATACCACGGAGGTAACTTCAGAATCATTTTCAGAATTTTATTTTGAATTTCCTGAAGTGCCTTCTTTCTGGTATCGCAGCAACTAGTCTATATTGGCACAGCATAAAACATGGCTGGTCTAAAAATTTGTTTGTAAATCAAAAGTTTGTTCTTCAGACAAAGTTTTGATTTTCTTTTTATAAGAATTATTGACACTTGATATATTTGTTACATTTGGCTTGAATGCCTTTTAAAAGTAAATTTTTGATCTAGCAGAAGTCCAAAATATTTGACTTTGCTAGACCAATTAATTGAAACCCCATTCATAGTGGCAATATGTCTGCTAGAAAATTTCAAACGACTAGCTTTTACAAGCTTTCTCGGTGGGAAAATTATAAGCTGAGTTTTGGAAGCATTCAGGAAATTTTCCATTTTGCAAGTAAGTGGAGAAAATATCCAAACTTTTTGCAATCTACTACAAATGACACGAAGGCTACGCCCTTTGGCTGAGAGACCTGTGTCATCTGCAAACAAAGATTTTTGACACCCTGGTGGTAAATCAGGTAAGTCAGAAGTAAAATGTTATACAAAATGGGCCCCAGTATGCTGCCTTGGGGACACCAGCCCTTACAGGTAATCTATCAGATTTAGTATTCTGATAGTTTACCTGCAGTGAAGCGATCTGATAAATAATTTTGGATCAGTTTAATAATGTACAGAGGAAAATTTAAATTCATCAATTTTACAATCAAACCTTCATGCCAAACACTGTCACATGCTTTCTCTCTATCAAGAAGAGCAGCTCCAGTCGAATATCCTTCAGATTTGTTGAGCCGAATTAAGTTCGTAACTCTTAATAACTGATGAGTAGTTGAATGCCCATGGCGAAAACCAAATTGCTCATCAGCAAAAATAGAATTGTCATTAATATGAACCATCATTCTATTTAAAATAATCTTTTCAAACAGTTTGCTTATTGAAGAAAGCAAACTGATTGGGCGATAACTAGAAGCCTCACATTCCTTGTCGTGTTTCTGGACGAGCCGGACGTATTTTACTCCCGTGTCTCATCACGTGACGCGCTTTATACCGCTAGAGTTTTTTTCCCCCGTTTAGTATTCGGCGGGTTGTTTTTATATCGTTAAGTTGCCTACGCGAGTGTAAAGCTAGTTACAAGGTGATTTATCCAGCCGACTAGTTAAGGAAGCGAGCTGTTCTAGCGATGCTATTGCAGTCTCGTTAGTTTGGTTTTTTTTCATCAAGTGCTGCGACGACGAGCAGTATCAATCAGCATCAGGTCGTCATCGACAACGCTACCTACTCAGGTAGGCAGCAAACAGGCTAAGTAAAAAGATTGTATCCCATTGTCTCTTTGCATTCGTTTAACTTTCATCCACGCACCAGTGGTGAAGCTTTTGTGTGCTCTGCCTGTCGTTAGGCAAGGGTGGCACCGTTGCATTAGAGTGGGACGAAACGCAAAAAAGGTTGCCTGAATTATTATTAAAAACTTTGAATTTTTTTCTTCTTTTTTTGTGTGTGTGTTTGTTTTGTTATTATTATAATTAAAACCTATTAGTATTATTTTTTTTCTCTTCTATTTTTTTTGGGGGGGATTTTGTATTACATTTCATGGACGAAGAAAACGGAGGCGAGACGCCTCCCAAAGACAATGTCGTTCGCACGCGATTCTACCAGGCTTCTTCGCCTGGGCCTTGGGTTGTTTACTTTCGGCAGAAAGTGAAAAGTATTGATTTCCTAGGAATCAAACGTGATTTGACGCGTCGTTTTCCGAAAACTGATTTTCATCAAATCAATCGGAACAAACTACGTGTAACCGCACCTACATACCAGGATGCAAATGCTATCGCAAAAGACCAGAACTATAATGTGGAATATTTGGTTTATGTGCCCTCGCGGGAGGTCGAGATTGAAGGCGTAATTAACGCAGCGAGCCTGACTTGTAAGGATGTGCTTGCAGGAAAAGGCCGTTTAAAGAATGCCCTGCAATCTACCGTGGATATTCTGGACTGCAAGGAATTGCATTCAGCAGCCATGGTAGATGGTAAAAAGTATATTCGAAGTCAGGTTCGCTACGGGTAACGTTTGCCGGTTCGATACTCCCAAAATATGTAGATATCGAAAATATGTTGTTTCCGGTGCGTCTTTTTGTACCCAGAGTTTTCAATTGTACCAACTGCAAACAGTTGGGGCACACTGCCGGGTTTTGCGACAACAAGCCCGTTGTGGCAAATGTTTTGAAAGGCATAGGAGGAGTCCTGCCAACAACAAGTTACAAAGTGCGCTTATTGTGGCATGGACCCTCCCCATGGTTCTGCAAGAATGTCCGGTGTACAAAAGCGCACCCAAAAGTTAAGCGTTCATTAGTACAGCGCTCTAAGCAGTCGTATGCAGAAATGGTGAAGTCGCAAGACACATCCGCAACTGCCAACGCAACGGCTGCTATTTCAGCTGCCGTTCAAGTAAGTGATTTTTATGATGTCATTTCCATAGACGAATCGGACTCTGACGTAGCCGATATGGATGATTCTGCGGAGGTACACGTACCCGAAAAGAGGAAGAAACTGTCTTCCCAGGATTGCGCCGTAAGAAAACAAAATCATCTCTAGAAGCTTGCCGAAATCTGATGGTAATGGGGATTATTTAAAATTCCGAAGCAGCCTGTCTATACTGCTCCTTTTGACCCATGTTGCAGTAAGACATTCCCGCCATTGCCTAAAACTGATGTTACAAAGAAACATCAGGCAAGGAATACTCTGAGCAGAAAACTGCTACTCGCACTTCTAAGAAAAGAATCTCGTCCAAGCGAGGATTGATATCCTTTAAGGATCTTGTGGATCGTATTTTGAACTTGTTCAATATTCCGAATTCATTGAGGCCAATCATTGACCTCTTTATTCCAACAGTTGAAAGTTATCTGAAGCAATCGACTGTTTCATGGCCCTTCTTGCAGGACTTGTATCTTTCGATGGATAATACAGCCATACAAGATACAATCACTGTGCTGCAGTGGAACTTTCATAGTCTGAAACATAAATTGGACGTGTTTAAGTTTTAATTCGCAACTCCGATTGCGATATATTTGCACTCTGTGAAACATGGCTTTCTTCTGAAGATGAAATCAACTTCCACGATTTTAACATTATTCGCCAAGATCGGAATGATCATTATGGTGGCGTTCTTTTGGGAATCAAAAAATGTCACACTTTCTACAAAATTCCCATTCCGACTGTTAATGGTTTAGAAATCGTCGCTTGCCAAGTAAATGTAAAGAATAAAGACCTTTGCATAGCTTCAGTGTACATTCCTCCAAATGCCTCTATTAATCGTCGACATTTTTGGAGCGCAGTCTCTCTTTTATCATCCCCAGTTTTAATACTGGGTGATATGAATGCACATGGTATTGCATGGGGCGAAACTAGAGACGATAACAGAGCGCCTATTTTCTATGATTTGTGCGACGATTTCAACTTGAATATTTTGAACACAGGCGAAGTAACTCGAATAGGACCTCAAGGTCAGGAAAGTCGAATAGATCTATCTTTATGCTCTAATTCACTATCATTAGATTCCACGTGGAAGGTAATCCAAGATCCCCATGGTAGTGACCACATGCCGATAGTCACCACAATCAAAAGCGGCTATCAACGATCAGTGCCAGTTAATGTTCCTTTCGACCTCACGAAAAACATTGACTGGCAAAAATTTGCATCGGCGGTAAACATTGGTATTGAATCAACTGATATTCTTCCTCCACTGGATGAGTATCGATTCCTTACCGAATTGATTCATAAAAGCGCACTAGAAGCTCAGAAACGACGGGTTCCAAGTACATCTGTCATAAGAAGACCAGCCACTCCTGGATGGGATGATGAATGTACTAAGTTGTATTCCGAGAAATCTGATGCCTTCAAGGCTTTCCGTAAACACGGAAGGTCTGAGCTTTTCGAAGAGTATTTGAGGCTTGAAAGAAAGCTCAAAATCTTCTCAAGGCTAAAAAACGTAGCTACTGGCGACGTTTTGTCGAGGGACTATCACGAGAAACCTCAATGACAACACTTTGGAAAACGGCCCGCAACATGCGGAACCGCATTTCCACCAACGAGAGTGAAGAATACTCCAATCGATGGATATTCAACTTCGCAAAAGGTCTGTCCAGATTCCGTACCAGCTGAACCGCTATTTCGAGAATCTACGCTTGATCCCGGTTCTTTGGGTGGACCATTCTCAATGCTGGAACTATCTATGTCTCTTCTTTCATCAAACAATTCTTCTCCGGGATGCGATAATATCAAATTCAATCTTCTAAAAACCTCCCAGATATCGCTAAAGACGATTACTTGACCTGTACAACTGTTTCATGGAGTACAACATCGTACCACCAGAATGGCGCCAGGTCAAAGTAATAGCTATTCAAAAAGCCTGGGAAACCAGCGTCTCATCACAATTCATCCCGACCGATTGCCATGCTATCATGCATGAGAAAGTTATTAGAGAAAATGATCCTTTTAAGAATTGACCATTGGGTCGAGCAAAATGCATTACTGTCAAATACTCAATTCGGGTTTCGAAAAGGTAAAGGAACAAATGATTGTCTAGCGTTGCTCTCTTCAGATATACAGCTGGCCTATGCGCACAAGGAGCAACTGGCTTCAGTTTTCTTGGATATTAAGGGCGCTTTTGATTCTGTTTCCATAGAAGTACTGTCGGAAAATCTGCACAGTAGTGGATTACCCGTTATTTTGAATAATTTCTTGTACAATTTGTTGTCAGTAAAACACATGAACTTTACTCTCGGCACTCTGACAACTTCCAGAAATAGCTACATGGGCCTTCCCCAAGGTTCATGTTTAAGTCCTGTGCTTTACAATTTCTATGTTAAAGATATTGACAATTGTTTGGAAGGACAATGCACGCTTAGACAACTTGCAGATGATGCCGTGATCTCCCTAAGAGGTTCATGTGCAGAAGTCCTGCAAAGACCATTGCAAAATTCCCTAAATAACCTGACTGTTTGGGCCAGACATTTAGGGATCGATTTCTCTCCGCAAAAACTCAATTGGTTGTGTTTACTAAGAAGCGGTACCCTGCTCAACTGAAACTAAAGCTGTTGAAAGATGACATAAACCAATCTTTATCTTCTAAATACCTTGGGGTCTGGTTTGATTCTAAGTGTACCTGGAAGACCCATATTGATTATTTGTTAGAAAAATGCCGAAAAAGGATCCATTTTCTCCGTTCTATCTCCGGAACATGGTGGGGCGCTCACCCGGAAGACCTCATCAAACTATATAAAACGACTATTCTCTCTGTTTTAGAGTATGGCTCTTTCTGCTTCCTCTCAGCAGCTGAGTGCCACCTAATCAAATTGGAACGAATTCAATATCGTTGTTTGCGTATTGCCCTTGGCTGTATGCATTCAACGCATAACATGAGCCTGGAGGTGCTTGCTGGAGTCACTCCTTTAAAGCACCGTTACTGGGAGCTCTCACTTAGAATACTGATCAAATGTGGAACAAGTAACACACTTGTATTAGAAAACTTCGATAATATGCTTGAACTGGCTCATCATTCAAGATACCTGCGAGTCTATCTCAACTACATATCGACAGATCTCTGTCTTCCATGTTATAATCCACCTCGAGTTCACTTCGTCAACGACAGTTCCTCAATTGAATACGATCTGTCCATGAAACATGCTATTCAAGGAATACCAGATCATCTTCGACAAATATCTATTCCCTCACTTTTTTCAGAAAAATATGAACATGTCAATTGCAATAACAGATATTTCACTGATGGTTCTCGCATTAACGGATCCACTGGCTTCGGTGTTTTCAACGTAAATTCAACCACCTTCCGAAAACTTCAAGAACCGTGTTCGGTTTATGTTGCTGAGCTGGCAGCAATTAATTTCGCTTTGGGGATAATTTCCGATCAGCCCGTAGACCATTATTTCATCTTCTCGGATAGTCTTAGTTCTATCGAGGCACTCCGGTCGATGAAACCTGTTAAGCACGCATCTTACTTTCTTACAACTGTAAGAGAGCAGATGCGTGATTTGGTCGAAAGATCATTTAAGATTACCTTTGTATGGGTCCCATCCCATTGCCTAATCTATGGCAATGAGAAGGCGGACTCGCTAGCAAAGGTGGGCGCACAGGAAGGTGAAGTTTATGATAGACAAATCTCGAACAACGAGTTTTTCCCATTAGTCCGTCAGAGTACTCTTCAAAATTGGCAAATGATTTGGTCACACAATGAACTTGGACGGTGGCTCTTCTCCATAGTTCCTAAAGTTTCTGCGCGAGCGTGGTTCAGAGGAGAGGACTTAAGCCGAGGCTTCATTCGCACGATGTCGAGACTTATGTCCAATCACTATTCACTAAACGCACACCTCTATAGAATAAACCTGGTTGATAGCAACCTATGTAGGTGTGGAGCCGGTTACGATGACATCGATCACGTAGTTTGGTATTGCTCGGAAAACGACGCCTCCAGAGAGCAACTATTGGATACCCTTGTGGCCCGAGGTAAACAACCCTACAGGGAAGTAAGAGGTGTTTTGGGGGATCGCGATGTGGTTTATATGCAGGCCATCTATGCCTTTCTTTGCTCGTCTGACATAAAAGTCTAATTCCCCTATCTTTTTTTCTTTCTCGTTTTTTTTTGTCTTATTGTTCTGTGTAATACGAAGCTATGGCCATCCGGAAGATGCTCCCTGACGAACCACAACTCGAGCCCGACGCTACGCCATACCGTTATTGACGTCAAATACCCGGATGAGCAGCTGAAATACCTCAAACCTAAATCCCAACCTAGTCCGTCCTGAAATTACGCAATCTAACCTTGAGTCGCCACGAGTATCTTGGTCTATACCCTTTCCCCTTACTAACTGTTGATAATAAGATGATATCGATTGTAAATATCATAAAGTCTCGGCTCCGTTAAGTGTTATACACGCCTGAGCCTGTCAAATAAACACAATAGATAAAAAAAACTAGAAGCCTCAGCTGGATTTTTGTCCGGCTTCAAAATTGGAACAACTTTGGCGTTTTTCCATTTATCTGGGAAGTATGCCAATTGAAAACATTTGTTAAATAAATTAACCAAAAAGGATAAAGAGCTCTCAGGAAGTTTTTTTTTATAAGTATGTAGAAAATACCATCATCACCCGGGGCTTTCATTTTATTTTTCTAGTAATAGATCTCACTTCATCCAAATTAGTTCCCAACGAAGGGTCAAAAACATTATCTTGGTTGAGAATGTCTTCGAAGCTTCGTGTAACCTGATCCTCAATTGGACTAGTGAGACCTAGACTAAAATTATGGGCACTCTCGAACTGCTGAGCAAGTTTTTGCGCCTTTTCGCCATTTGTTAATAAAATTTTATTTCCCTCTTTAAGCGCTGGAATTGGCTTTTGAGGTTTTTAAGAATTTTCGTTAATTTCAAAAGGGTTTCGAACTGGGACCCAACTTCGAGACATTATGCTCAAAGTTGGTATTTCTCAGAATAGCGAAACGTTTTTTAATTTCATTTTGCAAATCTCGCCAAATAACTTTCAACGCGGGATCGCGAGTTCTTTGGTATTGCCTTCACCTCACATTTTTAAGACGGATCAGTAGCTGAAGATCGTCGTCAATAATAATGGAGTTGAATTTAATTTCACATTTAGGAATTGCAATGCCTCTGGCTTCGACAATTAAATTTGTCAAAGATACGAGCGCATTGTCAATATCACTTTTGGTATCCAAAGGATTATTAACATCAAAATTCCTATCGATATATGTTTATATAAATCCCAATCAGCTCTATGATAATTAAAAGTAGAGCTGATTGGATTATAAATGGCTTCTTGTGAGATTTCAAATGTCACAGGAAGGTGATCTTCCGTCCCCTAAAACCGTGGCAGGCCTTGTGGCACGCG
This sequence comes from Armigeres subalbatus, assembly GCF_024139115.2. Classification (NCBI taxonomy): domain Eukaryota; kingdom Metazoa; phylum Arthropoda; class Insecta; order Diptera; family Culicidae; genus Armigeres; species Armigeres subalbatus. The sequence continues at coordinate 93,135,112 of NC_085140.1, read as the reverse complement.
GTACAATCCTGTGGCTCAGCTGGTAGCTGAGTGGGAGTAGGCTCAGATGCTCCTTCCTGACTAGCGCTGATCTGGCTCTGAACACGAAAGTGTCAACCCTCGCATGGCCTCCCTGCATGCCGCAAGGTATGTATAGATAACCATGGGATCGCGAAGGCGACTACACCAACAGGATTCGACAGCAGCCGCAAGGGGACCCAACAAACATGAGTTTCCCATTAAAAATTTCAAAACGACGAAGGAAGGAGGTGAGGCGAATGGCGACAAGGAGAACCCTTTCGCCAGGCGCAGTGGCCTTGATCGGTCACCCCAAAGATCGCCGGGGAGGCGATGGCGGAGCACGTGGTGGGTCGGAAGAGGTGCCGGTGGATGTTAAGATGGACGGCCCCACTCTGACCAAAGTCATTAACTCGGTGATGACTAACCACGGTGAGGATGGAGTCCAGACGATGGAGGTGATTACGGACGTTTCGGACGTAATCATGTCCTGACTGGAGTTTAATCACCGTGGAAACTTATTTGTTGTTTTAATTGGCTTTTTCGGTGACAATTAAATCAAAACAAATTAGCGTTACGCGTTTCGGCTTACTACGCTTCAGCCATCATCAGACGCTACTGGCTGGCAGCCTCCTGGCTGTTCAGTCAGACAAACATATGTTTGTCTGACTGAACAGCCAGGAGGTTGCCAGCCAGTAGCGTCTGATGATGGCTGAAGCGTAGTAAGCCGAAACGCGTAACGCTAAATTTGCTGTTTTGATTTAATTGTCACCGAAAAAAGCCAATTAAAACAACAAGTAATCATGTCCTTCCTGGACAACCGAGTGAATTATAGTAAGGACTTAAAACAGGCCGTACTAACCCTCTGCGCTCTAGTCGTGGAGGCGAAGTCGGAGTGGAAGTCCTTGCTGGAAGCCAGTAAGGAGGCGGAGCACAAGATCCGTCTTCTTACTGAAGAAAAGGAATTGGCGGTTAGCCAAGCCAAGAAGGCCTCGAAGGAGGCCGAATCGAAGATTCGGCTCCTTGCAGAAGGGAAGCAGCTGGCGGAGAGCCAGACTGCAGAACTTAAACGGCGTATGGCTAACAGCGGAGCAACTCCTAAGCTTAGTAGGGTCACGCAGGAGGCGGACCTGAAAGTAGCTAATAAAGCCTCGGCACGGACCGCAGAAAAGGTCCGAGTGGAGACCGAGAGGAAAATGGTACCTCCACCTAGGAAGATACCAGAGGACCGCCGGGAGGAAGATCTACCATGGACAAAGGTAGTGAATCCTAAAAAGGAGAAAAGAAGCCGCCAGCAGGTCGCAAGGAGTGCGACCAAGGAAAGGATCCAGCCACCGCCAAGAAGGGTAGAGCCCGTGAGGAAAAGGGTGCGCCTTCTAGTGGGAGTGGCAAGCGGAAGGATAGAGGTGAAGCGATCATTGTCAAGGCTGACGATAAAAGCTACGCCGAAGTCCTAAAGACTATGAGAGGCACTGAGAAGCTCTCTAGTCTAGGAGGGGATGTCAACTGCATCCGAAGAACGCGCAAAGGCGAGATGATTCTCGTCTTGAAGCGGGATGCTACTCGGAAGAGTTCCGAGTATAAAAAGTTGACGGAAGAGGTCCTGGGTGACAGGGTCCAGGTTAGAGCCCTGTGCCCAGTCCTGAACATCCAGTGCAAGGGCATGGATGAAATAACCGAAGCCGGAGACCTGGTAGACGCACTGAAGGATCAGTGTAATGTCGAGATCCAGGAATCCGCGATTCGGTTACGCAAAAACTTTGCGGGAATGCAGGTTGCCTCATTCCAAGTACTTATGGCTGAGGCCAAGAAGGTGCTGGATAAGGTAAAACTGAAGGTGGGTTGGTCGGTGTGCTCGCTGAGCACAAGCCAACCCAATCAGGCCTGCTACAGGTGCCTTGGCCACGGTCATAAGTCCTATGACTGTAAGGGACCTGACCGTAGTAAGCTGTGCCGTAGGTGCGGAGCCGAAAACCACCAGGCTCGCACCTGCCAGGGTTGCACCGAGATGCCTGATCTGTCCTACGGGGGCAGACAACAGGCATCTCACCGGTGCGCAGGCCTGTCCGGCCTCTAGAAGGGTCCAGACATGCAAGTAACACAGCTAAACTTGAACCACTGCGAGGCGGCCCAGCTGCTGCTACAACAGTCGGTTATCGAGTGTAAAGCTGATGTTGCCTTGCTGTCCGACCCATACCGCATCCCTGCTGGAAACGGCAGCTGGATTGCGGACAAGTCCGGTATGGTGGGAATCTGGACTTGTGGGCGCTACCCCATCCAGAAGATAATATCTTCGCCTAACGATGAGGGTTTCGTCATAGCAAAGGTAAACGGTGTTTACTTTTTTAGCTGCTACTGTCCTCCTAGATGGAGTATAGAGCAGTACACTAGGGTAGTTGATACTCTTGCGGCGAAGCTAACTGGCCTTAAACCAGTAGTTGTAGCAGGTGACTTCAATGCGTGGGCAGTGGACTGGGGTTCCCGGTTTACTAACGCTAGAGGTCATATCCTGTTAGAGTCACTAGCGGTATTGAACGTAGTTCTGCTGAACGAAGGTCAAGTGCCAACGTTCAGAGGACCGAGCGGTGATTCATGTATCGATGTCACCTTCTGCAGCGCAGGATGGACTGAAGAACCGAGATGGATGGTCCACGAGGGTCATACTTCTAGCGACCATCAGGAAGTACGTTTTATGGTCGAGTATACCCGGAGAACTACGACGAGAAGAGGTGGTGCAACGGATCCCGGATGGCGCACGTCACAGTTCAATCAAGAGCTGTTGGTGGAGGCACTGCGCTGGGAGAGTAGGACTACAGGACTAAGCGGTAACGACCTGACGGAAGTACTTACACGTGCTTGCGACGTGGCGATGCCAAGGAAGACCCAGCCCCAGGAAATCGACAACCAGTGTACTGGTGGTCTGACACGATTGCAGATCTTCGTAGAACCTGTCTTAAAGCTAAAAGAAGGTTGCGACGTGCTAGAACAGACGCTGAGCGACTCGATAGACGAGGGGTATTCCGGACAGCGAGCAGAGCCCTGAACTACGAGATTAAATGTAGCAAGCGAGCCTGCTTCGAACAGCTGTGTAGGATGGCGAATGACACCCCGTGGGGCGATGCATACAGGATAGTGATGTCTAGGACCAATAGCACACCTCCTGAAAGATCCCCAGAGCTGTTAGCCAGTATAGTAGAGGGACTGTTTCCGACACATGAACCATCGAACTGGCCCGCTACACCGTACGAGTCAGTCGACGTGGTACCGCTAGTGACTAACGAAGAGCTTATCGTAGCCGCAAGAAAACTTAAGCTCAATAAGGCGCCAGGCCCGGATGGTATTCCAAACCTGGCCCTTAAACACGCCATTCTTGCCAATCCAGATATGTTCAGGAGCTGCCTCCAGAGATGCATGGACGAAGGAAACTTCCCAGATCGATGGAAACGGCAGAAATTGGTGCTATTACCGAAGCCTGGCAAACAGCCGGTGGATCCTTCGGCATGCATGCCAATTTGGCTACGCGACACAGCTGGGAAGCTGCTAGAGAGGGTCATTCTGAATAGATTGTCGGCCTATACAGAGTGTGCTGGTGGCTTATCTAGCAACCAGTATGAGCTTCCGTAAGGGCCGTTCTACCATCGAAGCAATTCGAGCGGTAACGGATACGGCCAAGATAGCGAGAGGTCTAAACAGAAGAGGTATTAGGTACTGCGCGTTGATTACACTCGATGTAAAAACGCGTTCAACAATGCTAGCTGGGCAGCAATTGCTGACTCCCTGCACCGATTGAGAGTTCCGGATTACCTGTGCAGGATACTGAAAAGCTATTTTCAGAATAGGGTGCTGTTATACAACACTGATGCCGGTCAAAAGTCGATCGTAGTGTCCGCGGGTGTTCCACAGGGATCGATCCTCGGACCGGTTCTGTGGAATATTATGTACGATGGAGTATTACGCCTAAGTCTTCCGGCCGGAGTGAAGATAGAAGGCTTCGCGGATGACGTAATGCTAGAAGTAGCAGGTGACACTCTCGTCGAAGTCGAACTGAAGGCTTCATACGCGATTGGCAGAGTGGAGGAATGGCTCAACTCGAGGCGGTTGTCCCTTGCACATCACAAGACAGAAGTTGTGGTAGTGCATAACCGTCATGGGCTGCAACAGGCGAGGATAAGAGTAGGGACCTGCACAGTTAACTCCGTGAGGTCTCTCAAGCATCTGGGCGTGATGATCGATGATAAGCTCAATTTTACGAGCCACGTCGATTATGCATGTCAGCGGGCTTCATTGGCGATAAAATCTTTATCACGAATGATGTCCAACAGATCGGCGGTGCATAGTCAAGTGCGTAGGCTGATAGCTGGCGTAGCATTGTCTATCATCCGTTATGGCGTGCCGGCATGGGCCGTAGCACTAAAAGCCGAGTACAATGTAAAGAAATTGATCAGAGTACACCGGCTGATGTGCTTACGTGTCGCGAGCGCATATCGCACCATATCATATGAGGCGGTGTGCGTTATAGCTGGAATGATGCCGATAGACACACTCCTAGAGGAGGATGTGGAGTGCTACAACGAAAGGGACTCGGTGCAAGTGCGACGTGTCAAGAGAGCAGCTTCGTTGCTCAAATGGCAAAGAGCATGGGACACCGCAGTCAAAGGTCGTTGGACCCACAGACTGATTCCAGATGTGTCCAACTGGGTTGATAGGAAGCATGGTCAAGTCAACTTCCACCTAACACAGGTGTTGTCTGAACATGGCTGCTTTAAGAAATTCCTACACAGGTTTGGCTTCGCAGATTCTGCGGAGTGTCCTGAATGTGTAGGTGAGGTAGAATCGGCAGAGCATGTGATGTTCGCTTATTAGTGGTATGGATACAACCCCGGACAACCTCGTCGAGAGGATGTGCCGGGAAGAAGCTATATGGAATGCGGTGAACACAGCATCTCAACAGATCATGTCGAAACTGCAGCGGTGGTGGCGTCTTGAACAAAACCAACGAGTGCAGTAAGGGCACCTGTGATGCAGTGAACACCTTGCTCACCCCGACAACCAACATGTCGCGGGTGGGCTGCGGGGACCTCAGTATGTAGATATAGAGGTCATTGCGGTTCACGCGCGGTGGTTGTTGTCGGGGTGCTCGTCTCCAACGTGAGATTATGATACGGACCGTTAGGTTACTATCATAGCTTGCGATCGACGGGTGGTGAGGTAGCCACCCTTGAAGTCGATGTTGTGTGTATTGACGTCAAGTGCGTTAGCATAGGCGTGAGCGTTCTCAATAGTCCCCCTGATGTATTGCTTAATTGCGGGCCGGGGTACGGACTGGCGAAAGGGTTTTGGTTTTAGTGGGTCGGGTAAGAGTTACATGACATACCCATCCCCACACTACCTGAGTACCTCCTCAGGTATCTGGTTGCAGATTTCCGTTTACCCTTGCTCAAGAAAAAAAAAAAAAAAAAAAACAGGAAGGTGATCAGAGTCAAAGTCAGCATGAGTTACCAATTGGCCACACAGCTGACTTGAATCCGTTAAAACCAAATAAATTGTCGAAGGATTTCGAGTGGATGAAAAACAAGTTGGGCCATTGGGATATTGAATAGTATAATATCCCGCAGAACAATCTTCAAATAAAATTTTGCCGTTGGAATTGCTTTGAGCATTATTTCATGAACGGTGTTTGGCATTGAAGTCACCAATTACGAAGAATTTTGATTTGTTGCGAGTCAGAATGTGAAGATCAGCTTTCAACAAATTCTTTTGCTGCCCATTGCATTGAAAAGGCAAATAGGCTGCAATGAAGGAAAATTGACCAAAATTTGTTTCAACAGAAACTCCCAAGGTTTCAAAACTTTGGTTTCAAACGAAGAAAATAATTTATGTTTGATACGTCTATTAATGAAATGACAATGGCGACCCCACCACAGGCGCTGTCAAGGCGATCATTTCTGTAGATAAAATAATTTGGATCTCTTTTAATGGAGAGTCCGAGCTTTAAATAAGTTTATGTTATAATGGCAATATGCACATTATGAACTGTTAGGAAGTTGAATAATTCATCTTCCTTACCCTTTAGAGAGCGGGCATTCCATTTTAGAACTTTCACACAATTATTTAGATCCATTAAAACGGAGTCCGATAACCATTTTTTGTGTGTACTTTATACCAACCTGAACAGCTTCTGATATGGTATTTGCTTTGAACATTGCATCAATCATGTGATGCAATTGTTCAGTTAAAAAATCAAAATCGGAAGCAGTCATGCTACCTGAATCGGCAACATGACCATTATTTTCCGTTGGGACATGGGTATAAACCTCATTTTGAGAAGAGAAATTTTGTCTACCAGCAGCGATGTTTGCATACGTAGGTACATTCGAAAAATTGGAATTTATTAAGTGCTAGCTACCCGTTGACGAGCGGCAAAATTTGTTTGTGAATTGTGGTGGGTATGAATTGCTCGACCGGTAACTGGTTTCGAAATTTGAGCGTTTGAAAAATTTCTACCCGTCGAATCTGGGATCCGATTGGAATTTCCCGTTATCAATTTTGCACGGGAATTCAAAACTTTTTTGCGTGAAGGGCATTCCCAGAAATTGGATTTATGATTGCCCCCACAAATTTAAATTTATTGGAATCTTCTCTCACAGGACATGCGTCCTTGGCGTGAGAGGTTCCACCACAAATCATGCATTTAGCATCCATGTGACAATGTTTGGTTCCATGACCCCACTTTTGGCACTTACGGCACTGGGTGGGGTTTTGGAAATTTCCCCCAGGCCCGCGGAAATGTTCCCATGTAACACGGACATGGGACATAATACAGGCCTTTTCCAAACTTTTCATATTATTTAGTTCACTTTTGTTAAAATGAACTAAATAAAATTCTTGAGAAATGCCCCTCTGGGAAGTACCAGAGTGGGATTTCTTTTCATCTTAATTACTTGGACTGGTGAAAATCCAAGTAATTGAGAAATTTCAATTTAATCTCATCCAGTGATTTGTCATCACTGGGGAGACCTTCAAGACGACTTTGAACAATCGCTCAGTTTTGTCGTCGTATGTGAAGAATTTATGGCGCTTCTCAGTTAAATACTGAAGAAGACGTTTGCGATCGTCAAAGGATCCCGGCAAAACGCGACAGTCACCCTTCCTAGCAATCTGAAATGAAACCTTGATCCCCTGAAGGTTACTCAAAATCTCATTCCGGAAGCCAGAAAACTCGGCAACAGATACCACAATTGGCGGAATCCTTTGCTTTTTCGCATGAATCGAATCACCTGGGCTAGAGGTATATTCGATTTGCTCAATTTCATCATTAATCAAATCGAACTGATTGCTCAGTTCGATTGGAGAAGAATAATTTCTGATATTGGAGTTAGAAGGAATATCTGAATTCTCCAGCTTCCTTCTATTTTTTCCGCGCTTTGGCAGGACGGTCTTGAAACCTTGTTTCTTTGAAGGAAGTGGAGAATTCAGAGACTCCCCCTTCCTCTTGTTTTTATTAATGCTCATGGCTGAGCGTGGAGACGTGACCTTTTAAGAGGTTTTTTCCCAGAACGGTGTCCCTGCAGGATTACCACCGCTTGTCGGAATTTTACTTCCGCAAACGGGTCCAACGTAAAACGAAGGCACGGATCCTTGCAAAGATCGTAACGGGATCAGTGGGTACAAATAGCGCTAAGAAGCACCGTTGAAATTAAAATAGCTTCGGGTAGTATTAAAAACTTCCTTCCGCAAAGAGAGAAAGAACCGCACAGCACGAAAGCACGATGCGGTCTGAATCCCTGCTCTTCGTATTACCCCTTCCAAAGCGATGTTGAATAGCAGACACGAAAGACCATCACCTTGCCGTAACCCTCTGCGGGTTTCGAAGGGACTCGAGAATGCCCCTAAAACTCGAACTACGCACATCACCCGATCCATCGTCGCTTTGATCAACCGTGTCAGTTTATCCGGAAAACCGTGCATTAGCTGCCATGTCCCGATCGATTGTATCATATGCGGCTTTGAAGTCGATACATAGATGATGTGTGGGCACGTTGTATTCGCGGCATTTCTGCAGTACTTGGGAATGGCGAATGGCGAACACCTGGTCCGTGGCAAGCATGTGGTCACGCATTGCGCGAAAACGTAAGCACACGAACAACACGTGTTCCGCCGTTTCCTCTAAACCTGCCCACACCAAACACTCGGGCGAGGCCGAGCAAGCCAGCTGCGTTACCTGCACTTTGATTTTGCAGCACGCTTAAACGCCAGGCATTTCGAACCCCCCATGGGGTGTTTGCTGTTCACAGCTTTGCTGGAACAAATCAAACAATCCGCAGCGTCAGCAGAGATTGCTTCTGTCAGTTCCTTTGCAGTCCCATTGCTTGTGCCCCGGTTCCAGGCACTTGAAGTAAACTTCGGGTTGGTCGTATATGCCCACAGGGCACATCGACCATCCCACCTTGACGCTCCCTAACTTGACTACATTGGAGGGCGTCCGCTGCAGATAGCCGAACCAATGCTACTTGCGTCCCTGCCGGACCTTCCATAGCCGAACGGCTGCGGTGGGCGTCTCCACTTTACACTGTCGCCGCAGTGCCGTGACGAGCTCTTCGACTTCGGTGATCTCGTCCAGGTCTGTTTGTGTGTATGTATGTATGTGTGTGTATGTGTGTATGTGTACAAAATTTTGTAGACACACTTTTTGAAACTTAGCATTGGTCGAATTACTCGCAACAAGTTCCATTCGACTGAGAATCCTGTCCCATTGATTGCTATTGAAAATTGGCCAGATTGGACTATGGGATCAGAAGTTATGGCCAAAATACTATTTTCTTTGCGCAAAACACGCTAAAAAGCACTCACTCATATTTTTTGCACGAGAAAGGCACCAACACCGCTAGGTGGATTAATCAGGTTTTTTTTTATAAATGTACTTAAAAAGTGCAAGAGAAAGCGTTTCTTGAGTGCATGCAATTCTGGAGAAAACTCCTGAAGTCTTTTTCAGCGAATAATTGTTGAGAGGATTTATAGAAACTCCATTTCAATACAATCGCATATAACATTCTGAATTAAAGACAATCCACTGTAAACAAATGGGTATCTAACCGCATTTCTGCAAACATGCTGCCAAGAACAAGAAGCTCCTCATGCCCGTTGTAAACATTAAAGCTAACAACCATACTCTCCTGAAAATCCATACTGAGCGCATATCTTGAATGAAATATAACTCAGATAACTCATGACAGCCAACGCTCCCACACAAAAGACACCACACTCTTCTACTGAATGGGAAGGAACGAAGCAAGGGAAGCTTTCCTCCCTAGAAGAAGCTTAAATTCATACGTAGTATGAGTAGTAATTGTGAAGCTTTCGTTGGGCGGAATTCTGTAGTAACCTTCAGCTGACGCTGCCCAGTGACTGTAAACTTGAACGGGAGAATAACGCTCGAGGTTCAATCTCTTCACCACCCACTGCTCCTCGGTTTCCTGATTGTAGATTTTGTTTATAGTGAATATGATAAAGAGAACGTGAGCTGTGCCACCATCATCAGTAACCACACTATACCAATTAGACAAGGCAGCGAGCATTAACAAACGTGTAACTGCTAAACACGATTTCCTATGTTTATTAATGAGATTAAGGGAAGAGATTTCATTCAATATGACAATTCAGCAGCTCTGAGGATTGCGATGGAGCACATAGTAAGATGATTAGATTCGGAATAAGAGCCCTCAACGAGCAGAATGGCATCGTTCTCACATAAATTGATACTGTCTATGAATTGCGGAGACAGTAAGCCTAGGAAGTGTGACGTGGAGCTGTATAAAGTGAATGAGAGGTGGAGTGCAGAATCGTTTGGGACTAATTTATGATAGCACATCAGTTGCAGACATTGGCTAATTTAGCTGAGTAGAATCATTCAGAACCTCAATGCTATTGTGTCTCAAAGAGCCTTATCGGTTTTATCTCCTCAACCTTTGAACAACAAAAAATGTTATTTTAATCACACTAGAATACTTTTACAATAATTATAAAATATATAAACTATGAAACCATTTCTGGTGTGTTCCTTCAGAAAATTATAATATATGAACAATATTTTTCCATTTCAATAAAATACACTACGTTTTGTCTTATTACATAGCATGTGTAATTATTTATTGTTCCAGCTAAAGATACTTAATGTTACTCTATACCTAAATATATTATACTTACACGTGCTTGCGACGTGGCGATGCCAAGGAAGACCCAGCCCCCAGGAAATCGACAACCAGTGTACTGGTGGTCTGACACGATTGCAGATCTTCGTAGAACCTGTCTTAAAGCTAAAAGAAGGTTGCGACGTGCTAGAACAGACGCTGAGCGACTCGATAGACGAGGGGTATTCCGGACAGCGAGCAGAGCCCTGAACTACGAGATTAAATGTAGCAAGCGAGCCTGCTTCGAACAGCTGTGTAGGATGGCGAATGACACCCCGTGGGGTGATGCATACAGGATAGTGATGTCTAGGACCAATAGCACACCTCCTGAAAGATCCCCAGAGCTGTTAGCCAGTATAGTAGAGGGACTGTTTCCGACACATGAACCATCGAACTGGCCCGCTACACCGTACGAGTCAGTCGACGTGGTACCGCTAGTGACTAACGAAGAGCTTATCGTAGCCGCAAGAAAACTTAAGCTCAATAAGGCGCCAGGCCCGGATGGTATTCCAAACCTGGCCCTTAAACACGCCATTCTTGCCAATCCAGATATGTTCAGGAGCTGCCTCCAGAGATGCATGGACGAAGGAAACTTCCCAGATCGATGGAAACGGCAGAAATTGGTGCTATTACCGAAGCCTGGCAAACAGCCGGGGATCCTTCGGCATACAGACCAATTTGCCTACTCGACACAGCTGGAAAGCTGCTAGAGAGGGTCATTCTGAATAGATTGTCGGCCTATACAGAGTGTGCTGGTGGCTTATCTAGCAACCAGTATGGCTTCCGTAAGGGCCGTTCTACCATCGAAGCAATTCGAGCGGTAACGGATACGGCCAAGATAGCGAGAGGTCTAAACAGAAGAGGTATTAGGTACTGCGCGTTGATTACACTCGATGTAAAAACGCGTTCAACAATGCTAGCTGGGCAGCAATTGCTGACTCCCTGCACCGATTGAGAGTTCCGGATTACCTGTGCAGGATACTGAAAAGCTATTTTCAGAATAGGGTGCTGTTATACAACACTGATGCCGGTCAAAAGTCGATCGTAGTGTCCGCGGGTGTTCCACAGGGATCGATCCTCGGACCGGTTCTGTGGAATATTATGTACGATGGAGTATTACGCCTAAGTCTTCCGGCCGGAGTGAAGATAGAAGGCTTCGCGGATGACGTAATGCTAGAAGTAGCAGGTGACACTCTCGTCGAAGTCGAACTGAAGGCTTCATACGCGATTGGCAGAGTGGAGGAATGGCTCAACTCGAGGCGGTTGTCCCTTGCACATCACAAGACAGAAGTTGTGGTAGTGCATAACCGTCATGGGCTGCAACAGGCGAGGATAAGAGTAGGGACCTGCACAGTTAACTCCGTGAGGTCTCTCAAGCATCTGGGCGTGATGATCGATGATAAGCTCAATTTTACGAGCCACGTCGATTATGCATGTCAGCGGGCTTCATTGGCGATAAAATCTTTATCACGAATGATGTCCAACAGATCGGCGGTGCATAGTCAAGTGCGTAGGCTGATAGCTGGCGTAGCATTGTCTATCATCCGTTATGGCGTGCCGGCATGGGCCGTAGCACTAAAAGCCGAGTACAATGTAAAGAAATTGATCAGAGTACACCGGCTGATGTGCTTACGTGTCGCGAGCGCATATCGCACCATATCATATGAGGCGGTGTGCGTTATAGCTGGAATGATGCCGATAGACACACTCCTAGAGGAGGATGTGGAGTGCTACAACGAAAGGGACTCGGTGCAAGTGCGACGTGTCAAGAGAGCAGCTTCGTTGCTCAAATGGCAAAGAGCATGGGACACCGCAGTCAAAGGTCGTTGGACCCACAGACTGATTCCAGATGTGTCCAACTGGGTTGATAGGAAGCATGGTCAAGTCAACTTCCACCTAACACAGGTGTTGTCTGAACATGGCTGCTTTAAGAAATTCCTACACAGGTTTGGCTTCGCAGATTCTGCGGAGTGTCCTGAATGTGTAGGTGAGGTAGAATCGGCAGAGCATGTGATGTTCGCTTATTAGTGGTATGGATACAACCCCGGACAACCTCGTCGAGAGGATGTGCCGGGAAGAAGCTATATGGAATGCGGTGAACACAGCATCTCAACAGATCATGTCGAAACTGCAGCGGTGGTGGCGTCTTGAACAAAACCAACGAGTGCAGTAAGGGCACCTGTGATGCAGTGAACACCTTGCTCACCCCGACAACCAACATGTCGCGGGTGGGCTGCGGGACCTCAGTATGTAGATATAGAGGTCATTGCGGTTCACGCGCGGTGGTTGTTGTCGGGGTGCTCGTCTCAACGTGAGATTATGATACGGACCGTTAGGTTACTATCATAGCTTGCGATCGACGGGTGGTGAGGTAGCCACCCTTGAAGTCGATGTTGTGTGTATTGACGTCAAGTGCGTTAGCATAGGCGTGAGCGTTCTCAATAGTCCCCCCCTGATGTATTGCTTAATTGCGGGCCGGGGGTACGGACTGGCGAAAGGGTTTTGGTTTTAGTGGGTCGGGTAAGAGTTACATGACATACCCATCCCCACACTACCTGAGTACCTCCTCAGGTATCTGGTTGCAGATTTCCGTTTACCCTTGCTCAAGAAAAAAAAAAAAAAAAAAAAAAAAAACAGGAAGGTGATCAGAGTCAAAGTCAGCATGAGTTACCAATTGGCCACACAGCTGACTTGAATCCGTTAAAACCAAATAAATTGTCGAAGGATTTCGAGTGGATGAAAAACAAGTTGGGCCATTGGGATATTGAATAGTATAATATCCCGCAGAACAATCTTCAAATAAAATTTTGCCGTTGGAATTGCTTTGAGCATTATTTCATGAACGGTGTTTGGCATTGAAGTCACCAATTACGAAGAATTTTGATTTGTTGCGAGTCAGAATTTGAAGATCAGCTTTCAACAAATTCTTTTGCTGCCCATTGCATTGAAAAGGCAAATAGGCTGCAATGAAGGAAAATTGACCAAAATTTGTTTCAACAGAAACTCCCAAGGTTTCAAAAACTTTGGTTTCAAACGAAGAAAATAATTTATGTTTGATACGTCTATTAATGAAATGACAATGGCGACCCCACCACAGGCGCTGTCAAGGCGATCATTTCTGTAGATAAAATAATTTGGATCTCTTTTAATGGAGAGTCCGGGCTTTAAATAAGTTTATGTTATAATGGCAATATGCACATTATGAACTGTTAGGAAGTTGAATAATTCATCTTCCTTACCCTTTAGAGAGCGGGCATTCCATTTTAGAACTTTCACACAATTATTTAGATCCATTAAAACGGAGTCCGATAACCATTTTTTGTGTGTACTTTATACCAACCTGAACAGCTTCTGATATGGTATTTGCTTTGAACATTGCATCAATCATGTGATGCAATTGTTCAGTTAAAAATCAAAATCGGAAGCAGTCATGCTACCTGAATCGGCAACATGACCATTATTTTCCTTTGGGACATGGGTATAAACCTCATTTTGAGAAGAGAAATTTTGTCTACCAGCAGCGATGTTTGCATACGTAGGTACATTCGAAAAATTGGAATTTATGAAGTGCTAGCTACCCGTTGACGAGCGGCAAAATTTGTTTGTGAATTGTGGTGGGTATGAATTGCTCGACCGGTAACTGGTTTCGAAATTTGAGCGTTTGAAAAATTTCTACCCGTCGAATCTGGGATCCGATTGGAATTTCCGTTATCAATTTTGCACGGGAATTCAAAACTTTTTGCGTGAAGGGCATTCCCAGAAATTGGATTTATGATTGCCCCATTTAAATTTATTGGAATCTTCTGTCACAGGACATGCGTCCTTGGCGTGAGAGGTTCCACCACAAATCATGCATTTAGCATCCATGTGACAATGTTTGGTTCCATGACCCCACTTTTGGCACTTACGGCACTGGGTGGGGTTTTGAAATTTCAGGCCCGCGGAAATGTTCCCATGTAACACGGACATGGGACATAATACAGGCCTTTTCCAAACTTTTCATATTATTTAGTTCACTTTTGTTAAAATGAACTAAATAAAATTCTGGGAAGTACCAGAGTGGGATTTCTTTTTCATCTTAATTACTTGGACTGGTGAAAATCCAAGTAATTGAGAAATTTCAATTTTAATCTCATCCAGTGATTTGTCATCACTGGGGAGACCTTTCAAGACGACTTTGAACAATCGCTCAGTTTTGTCGTCGTATGTGAAGAATTTATGGCGCTTCTCAGTTAAATACTGAAGAAGACGTTTGCGATCGTCAAAGGATCCCGGCAAAACGCGACAGTCACCCTTCCTAGCAATCTGAAATGAAACCTTGATCCCCTGAAGGTTACTCAAAATCTCATTCCGGAAGCCAGAAAACTCGACAACAGATACCACAATTGGCGGAATCCTTTGCTTTTTCGCATGAATCGAATCACCTGGGCTAGAGGTATATTCGATTTGCTCAATTTCATCATTAATCAAATCGAACTGATTGCTCAGTTCGATTGAAGAAGAATAATTTCCGATATTGGAGTTAGAAGGAATATCTGAATTCTCCAGCTTCCTTCTATTTTTTCCGCGCTTTGGCAGGACGGTCTTGAAACCTTGTTTCTTTGAAGGAAGTGGAGAATTCAGAGACTCCCCCTTCCTCTTGTTTTTATTAATGCTCATGGCTGAGCGTGGAGACGTGACCTTTTAAGAGGTTTTTCCCAGAACTCCTTGCTGGAGTACTACCGCTTGTCGGAATTTTATTTCCGCAAATGGGTCCAACGTAAAACGAAGGCACGGATCCTTGCAAAGATCGTAACAGGATCAGTAGGTACAAATAGCGCTAAGAAGCACCGTTGAAATTAAAATAGCTTCAGGGTAGTATTAAAAACTTCCTTCCGCAAAGAGAGAAAGAACCGCACAGCACGAAAGCACGATGCGGTCTGAATCCCTGCCCTTCGTATTACCCCTTCCAAAGCGATGTTGAATAGCAGACACGAAAGACCATCATCTTGCCGTAACCCTCTGCGGGTTTCGAAGGGACTCGAGAATGCCCCTAAAACTCGAACTACGCACATCACCCGATCCATCGTCGCTTTGATCAACCGTGTCAGTTTATCCGGAAAACCGTGCATTAGCTGCCATGTCCCGATCGATTGTATCATATGCGGCTTTGAAGTCGATACATAGATGATGTGTGGGCACGTTGTATTCGCGGCATTTCTGCAGTACTTGGGAATGGCGAATGGCGAACACCTGGTCCGTGGCAAGCATGTGGTCACGCATTGCGCGAAAACGTGAGCACACGAACAACACGTGTTCCGCCGTTTCCTCTAAACCTGCCCACACCAAACACTCGGGCGAGGCCGAGCAAGCCAGCTGCGTTACCTGCACTTTGATTTTGCAGCACGCTTAAACGCCGGGCACATCGAACCCCCCATGGGGTGCTTGCTGTTCACAGCTTTGCTGGAACAAATCAAACAATCCGCAGCGTCGGCCGAGATTGCTTCTTTCAGGGTCTTTGCAGTCCCATTGCTTGTGCCCCGGTTCCAAGCACTTGAAGCAAACTTCGGGTTGCTCGTATATGCCCACAGGGCATACCGACCATCCCACCTTGACGCTCCCTAACTTGACTACCTTGGAGGCGTCCGCTGCAGATAGCCGAACCAATGCCACCTGCGTCCCTGCCGGACCCTTCCATAGCCGAACGGCTGCGGTGGGCGTCTCCACTTCACACTGTCGCCGCAGTGCCGTGACGAGCTCTTCGACTTCGGTGATCTCGTCCAGGTCTGTTTGTGTGTATGTATGTATGTGTGTGTGTATGTGTGTATGTGTACAAAATTTTGTAGACACACTTTTTGGAACTTAGCATTGGCCGAATTACTCGCAACATGTTCCATTCGACTGAGAATCCTGTCCCATTGATTGCTGTTGAAAATTGGCCAGATTGGACTATGGGATCAGAAGTTATGGCCAAAATACTATTTTCTTTGCGCTATACACGCTAAAAAGCACTCACTCATATTTTTGCACGAGAAAGGCACCAACACCGCTAGGTGGATTAATCAGGGTTTTTTTTATAAATGGATTTAAAAATTGCAAGAGGGAGCGTTTCTTGAGTGCATGCAATTCTGGAGGAAACTCCTGAAGTCTTTTTCAGCGAATAATTAATGAGAGGTGAGTAATAGAAACTCCATTTCAATACAATCGCATATAACATTCTGAATTAAAGACAATCCACTGTAAACAAATAGGTATCTAACCGCATTTCTGCAAACATGCTGCCAAGAACAAGAAGCTCCTCATGCCCGTTGTAAACATTAAAGCTAACAACCATACTCTCCTGAAAATCCATACTGAGCGCATATCTTGAATGAAATATAACTCAGATAACTCATGACAGCCAACGCTCCCACACAAAAGACACCACACTCTTCTACTGAATGGGAAGGAACGAAGCAAGGGAAGCTTTCCTCCCTAGAAGAAGCTTAAATTCATACGTAGTATGAGTAGTAATTGTGAAGCTTTCGTTGGGCGGAATTCTGTAGTAACCTTCAGCTGACGCTGCCCAGTGACTGTAAACTTGAACGGGAGAATAACGCTCGAGGTTCAATCTCTTCACCACCCACTGCTCCTCGGTTTCCTGATTGTAGATTTTGTTTATAGTGAATATGATAAAGAGAACGTGAGCTGTGCCACCATCATCAGTAACCACACTATACCAATTAGACGAGGCAGCGGGCATTAACAAACGTGTAACTGCTAAACACGATTTCCTATGTTTATTAATGAGATTAAGGAAGAGATTTCATTCAATATGACAATTCAGCAGCTCTGAGGATTGCGATGGAGCACATAGTAAGATGATTAGATTCGGAATAAGAGCCCTCAACGAGCAGAATGGCATCGTTCTCACATAAATTGATACTGTCTATGAATTGCGGAGACAGTAAGCCTAGGAAGTGTGACGTGGAGCTGTATAAAGTGAATGAGAGGTGGAGTGCAGAATCGTTTGGGACTAATTTATGATAGCACATCAGTTGCAGACATTGGCTAATTTAGCTGAGTAGAATCATTCAGAACCTCAATGCTATTGTGTCTCAAAGAGCCTTATCGGTTTTATCTCCTCAACCTTTGAACAACAAAAAATGTTATTTTAATCACACTAGAATACTTTTACAATAATTATAAAATATATAAACTATGAAACCATTTCTGGTGTGTTCCCTCAGAAAATTATAATATATGGACAATATTTTTCCATTTTAATAAAATACACTAAGTTTTGTCTTAATACATAGCATGTGTAATTATTTATTGTTCCAGCTAAAGATACTTAATGTTACTCTATACCTAAATATATTAAGGTATTTTAGTCAAAAAATAGTATTGCAATGTCAAGTGGTTTGAACAGATGGCCCAAAGTTTAAATTCTATCCTTTTTCCTAGTAGTCTGGAACTTTATCCCAAACACGTTCGCCAGAGGGCACGTAGCTCCCAGCGATACTGCCATTGAAATCCGTTGGTATGTACATCCTAAAGCGAAGAACGGGTTCATCATATCTAAAATATTTCCGTATAAGCTCAATTCTTGGGTAATGTACCACTTGATGCTGATGAGGCTCACTCTCATCGGCACTGTCCGTCTCTTCGCCTGATTCAGACTCTTCAATGCTGTGGACCGTTTCCGAAGACTGCCCTTGCACGGGTAGCTTCATGGCATCCCAATCGAACATATCTAACAGTTTACGGTACGTTTTGTCCTTGGAACGTACGAAGTCCTTGTAGGACGCTTTACGATGGACGACGAGCACCTCGACGTCTCTTGCGTAGTCCGGCTCGGGATGCCCTGCTGCGCTACTGCTGCACGGAGCATCGTCGGTAAGCGACTGGAAATACCTGACCACGGATGAATGCGGCTGATGTTGGTAGCTAGCAACGTTGTTGAGTACCCACGGGTGCAGTGGGGCTGGATATAGCACGTAATGTCCGGGGTTTCGTCTGAGCGGAAAACCAACGGGATGGCGGGAGATCGAAGGGGATTGGATGACGGAAGTTCGGTTCTGGAACATGGTCGCTGGAAGCAGAGTGAAGATTCAATAAATTATTTTTTATTGTTCATGTTAATTCTCTTACCCGTGGACAAGTCCATTATATCAACAACAACAATAGCTACAATTGAATAAATAGTTAAAATGGCAGTGGTCTTAATTACCACAGTATAATTATATACAACTAATGCATACTAAGGCAGGTTTTTATCATACAGATGGAATCCACACGCATACGAAACGAAATGGCATTTGCATCCGTCATGCCTCAATGTTCCTCAAACTTATTTATCCCTTTGTTATGCATAGTTTAGATCAGTATAAGATAGTTTACTGGGAAACAATTATCAAGTAAGAAATCAACTTTTAAGTTAGATTTTACAAATTTTCCTCATATCAAGCAGTCAAATTGATTGAAGTTTCATGCATTACAGGACATTTGCGACAAAAAACAATTTTTTTTTCGAAATTTCCACAGTTATTAACTGCGAGGTTTCTAAGCCAAGTTACCATTTTTGCATTCGTATTTCATGAGTCATGAGGCTACCACGATGATGCTTTTATGCCCAAGGGAAGTCGAGACAGTTTCCAATCCGAAAATTGTCTGGACCGGCACCGGGAATGGAACCCAGCCATCCTCAGCATGGTCTTGCTTTGTAGCCGCGCATCTTACCGCACGGCTAAGGAGGGCCATCGGACCTAGTCGGGTCGAGAAAATCCGACTCGGAAGTGAGTTGGTCAATGGCCGGAATCGTAATCGGACCTAGTTTGGTCGAGAAAATCCAGCTCGGAAGTGAGTGGGTTGATAGCCGGAATCGTCATCGGACCTAGTCAGGTAAAAAAAATCCAGGTCGGGTGTGAGTTGATCCATGACCGGAATCGACATTGGACCTAGTCATCGAGAAAACCCAACTCGGGAGTGAGTTGATCGATGACCGGAATCGCCATCGGACCTAGTTGGGTCGAGAAAATCCAACTCGGGAGTAAGTTTAGTACAAATAATTTTGTTCAATACTTGTTAGTTTGATGCTGGAAGGTTGATATGAACATGGAAAACTCCACCGATGAAGGCATAGCCAAATTCATTAGTTGTTCGTTATCATGATTTAGAATATGTAAATTTATGTAAAATAAGATTGAGACCAAATACAGCACTAACAATTGCTGACAACTAGAGCAGTAATGCGTAAATTGTGTGCACAAATATAAAGATTAGAAAGTGTTGAAAGTGATTAGAAAATTATTTCCCACTTATTTGAAAATAAGAGTAGAGCAGAAGGTGAATGTAGAGAATGTAAATAATACATTACATGAAACATAAAACAAAAATCTGGCTATTTTCGAAGGTGTCTTTAATTGTGCTGAATTGGGTATTTCGACTTGAGCGTGTATGTAATGAGCACGAGTATGAACGAGTCAGTTTTGAAACGATTTTGTTGGCAATGGACGTGTGTTTCCCTGAAGTCACGGCAAAAGCAATGGAATCAAATTGAAATAACTCGTTTGTGAGCTGCTCTTTATAAAGGTTAACATATAAAGCGAAACTTCAGCAGACTTGATTAACCAAAATTCGACTGTATGAAAAAATATAATTTATTTTTTAACCAAAAATTGCGGAGCAAGAAATTTAATAATTTTATTATTAAATGAAAAAACAAAATCGGAAATATGCTTACTATTGACCATTTCATTCCAGTATACTTTAATTCCCAAATCCTAAGCACCAATGAAAACCACCCTCGGGCGAGCACTGGCGCTTGAACCTAGCTATTTAGCACTGTAAAGAATTAAATAACTTTACAGAACCCGTAGCTTTCGGGAATGAAAGCACACCCAGATATGAAGTTCTAACTAGGATATGAAGTTACGCTCAAGAAGACTACCATCCATGCGATTGCCCGAGGAGTGAGCCCCTAATGGAGCTGGTCCTGGAACAGGGTAAAGAGCGAGCGGCCAGCGGCTAGAGGAAGGAGAGGTTCAACAGCGACCCTCTAGTCATCGGGCTCAGCCCGTGCCAACAAGGCAAAACAGAAACGGAAGCAGAAGAAATCACCAAGGCAATGCTGCACCATGCTGTGGTTGATCGACGTCAATCACTCACGTTAGCGGGCTGCCGACGGCAACGGATCATGTGTACAAGGCAGATGAATCAGTACGTGATTCGTTGCTACTACGTTTGCACCAGGATGGAGACGGATATGTCCGGCAGACCGGCGATGCTGGAGATGTTCAATGAGACGTTCCCTCGGTTTGCACCCCAGCTTGACCAGAACAAGTTGTACACACGCCAGAGAGCTATTATGTCACATAATATCCTAACTCCAGAAGATGTAGAGTACATCAAGCGGGAAGTGCAGAGGGAACTAGGATAGTAGGAGTATGCAAGATCGAGCGATACGTCGAGAAGGAGTTCTGTTGGGTTAGATGCATCAATCGCAAGTAACCGTCGCGATTCGATTGTACCCGCCGCTCCAGGACCAACAGTGGAATTGCAACGACAACAATTGAAGGACGAACTAGTCAATCATATGGACACAGCAGTTACACAGTTCTGTGGGATAGATCCCATGTCCCGACACCGGATACCCAAGTTGCAGTACTCCTATCGGTTGACGAGTACAGTAAGCATCCTTAACCAGGATATTTTGCCACAGTACTTGGAAACCATGGAGAACCTTGAGGAGCTGCAATTTATCGTGTATTCGGCTGCAGTGGCTGTTGTAAGAACGTTGGGATTGCGAACGCGTCCACAAGGTGAGAGTGATGGACGTGCACGCCCCAAAGCACGAAAACCCGCGTGGATGCGACGTCTGGAGATCCGCATCGCCACACTGCGCTCAAAGGTTGGTCGATTAACACAGTACAAGCAGGGGAATCGATCAACCAGGCTAGTCCGGAATGTTGCTGAAATTGTGAAACCCACAGAACTCCGTGATCTCACCGAGGCGAACATAACTGAGATCCTCGACACCCATGTACAGCGGTAGAGTGCTCTTGCTAAACGATTGCGACGTTATGGAGAATGTTCGAAGAGGAAGGAGCAAAATCGAATGTTCAACATCAACGAAAGGGAGTTCTACAACCACATCCGAAACGACAAAGCCGATTTTGACGAGGGCCTTCCGGAGATTGAGAAGTCACGTAGTTTTGGTCCAATCTATGGGAGAACCCCGCCATAAACAACGGCGATGGGGTGTGGATGGCAGAAGAAGAGCAATATTGTGGTGGAATTGGAGACATGACCGCTATCAACGTGACCGCCCAAGACATACGTGAGGCTACCCGGTATACCAGGAATTGGGCTGCACCAGGACCCGATTTTGTGCATAATTTCTGGTATAAAAAACTCACAACGGTCCACGGGTGGATGGCGGAATGCTTCAACACGGTACTAGATATCCCCGGTCAGCTACCGGAATTCATCACTAGGGGTGTCACTTATCTTCTGCTGAAGGATCTTAACACTTTGAACCCAGCCAAGTACAGACCAATAACGTGCCTTTCTAGTCTGTACAAAGTGCTGTCATCGGTAGTAGCGAGGAGGGTGCAGAACCATTGCGACGTCAACAACCTGATGACCGAAGAACAAAAAGGTTGTCGACGCAACACACGAGGCTGCAAGGATCAGATCAGATCATTATTGCAGTCGTTGTTGGGCAGGCCACCCACAAGCAAAAAATGCCTGAGCATGGCGTTTATCGACTTTAAGAAGGCATACGACTCACTCGTACATCGTTAGGGAACTGCAGTTGTATAAGATAGACGGCAACGTCATCTCTCTAATGTAGCACGCTATGGGGATGTGGACCACATCCCTACACATTACCGATGGAGAAAAGGTGTTACGGTCCAGGACTCTCAGCATCAGGAGGGGCATATTCCAAGGCGATACCTTTAGTCCTCTATCCCGAGCAGCATAAGGAATACAGAAATAGTTGCAACAACTTGATTGGGACTGATTCTGGTAACATATGAGTTGCAGTAACTTACGTGGAACATGTGTGCTGCTAGGGATGGTTTTGCCTTGCCATGAACCCTCTTAGCAGAGCACTCAACCAACACAACTGTGGCTATCATTTGAAGAGTGGGGAAAGGAGTACAAACATTACCCACCCCTTCTTTATGAACGACTGTTGTTTGCGGAGAAGCTGTCTGTGGAGAAGCTGCACCAATTTCTGCGGCTTGTAACGGTATTCAGCAACGACATCCGGATGGAGTTTGGTATCGATAAATGTCGATCCATACATCTACACCGGGGTCACCTGGTGGATGTCGACAGTTTCCGCGTCAACGAACAGGAGCAGATTCGAAACATGGTTGAAGGCGAAACGTACAAGTTCCTAGGTTTCCTGCAACTGAAAGGAATTCGCCATACGACGATCAAGAAAGAGCTGCAGGAAAAGTTCTTGCATCGTGTCAACGGTATTTTGAAGAACCTCTTGTCGGCCGGCAACAAGGTGAAGGCGATAAACACGCTTGCTGTGCCCTTGTTGACATACAGTTTCGGGGTGGTGAAGTGGACCAAGACTGACTTGGAGGCGTTAGAACGAGCAGTACGAGTGGCATTCACTAAGCATCGCATGCGCCATCCAAAATCGTCCATTGAGAGATTCACCATGCCACGTACAGTAAGAGGAAGAGGCGTCACCGATATACAAACACTATGTGTTTCCCAGATTCAGCAGTTGCGAGGATACTTCGTGGGAAGCCAGAACCGCCACGAAATCTATCGCGCTGTGTGTGAAGCTGACCATGGATTCAGTGCCCCGCATCTGGCGCAGGAGGACTATCAGCTGAATTGCGACATCAAATCTATCGACGAGATCAGGTATCAGAACGTCGGCTCAGGAGGCACGTTCCCCTCAATTTGGGAGATTTGTGCCATCGCCTTCACTGGCCTTTCTCATCATTTACCTGACGGAAAAGGAAATGAAAAGGGGAAAGAAGAGGAAGTGAAGTTGGAAAGGAGAATGGAACCATTTATAGGACAGCCAATTATGTAGACTCACACGCATTCAGCTAGGGACTAAAGAGAGGTGTCACAAAAACACAGAGGACGTAACAATGGACGAAAGTCAAAGACGAAACACAGAGTGCACTGTGAAAAACGCATAATGCGAATCCATATAAGTGACAATTTGTTGAAAACTAAGTAAAATACATATTCATAACCCCACTCTTATTTAACCTCACGTTGAGATTGAACAAAAGTAGCCGAAGCCGAACGTCGAGG
Source organism: Armigeres subalbatus (assembly GCF_024139115.2). NCBI lineage: Eukaryota > Metazoa > Arthropoda > Insecta > Diptera > Culicidae > Armigeres > Armigeres subalbatus. The sequence goes on along the minus strand of NC_085140.1, from coordinate 93,111,668 downwards.
ACAAGACACAGAGAAAAACACTGTGAAAAACGCATAATGCGAATGCATAAAGGTAACATACACAAAGTACATTGTAAAAAAAACGCATAAGGCGAATCCATATAGGTGACAATTTGTTGAAAAAAAAACTAAGTAAAAAAACATTTTCATAACCCCACCCTTATTCATCCTCAAGTTGAGATTAAACAAGAGTAGCTGAAACCAAACATTAAAGACGAAACACAGATTACACTGTGAAAAGCGCATAATGGGAATCCATATAGGTGACAAACACAAAGTACATTATAAAAAAAAATGCATAATGCGAATCCATATAGGTGGAAGTTTGTTGAAAAACTGAGTAAAACACATATTCATAACCCCACACTCACATTGAGATTGAACAAGAGTAGCCAAAGCCGAACGTCAAAGACGAGACACAGAGTACACTGTGAAAAACGCATAATGCGAATACATATATGTGACAATTTGTTGAAAACTAAGTAAAACACATATTCATAACCCCACTCTTATTTAAAATCACGTTGAGATTGACCAAGAGCAGCCGAAGCCAAACGTCAAGGACGAGACACAGAGTACACTGTGAAAAAACGCATAATGCGAATCCATATAGGTAACATACACAAAGCACATTGTAAAAAATGCATAATGCGAAACCATATAGGGGACAATTTGTTGAAAACTAATTAAAACAGATATTCATAACCCTACTCTTATTTAACCTCACGATGAGGTTGAATAAGAGTAGCCGATTATCTCGGAGAAGTAAAAAGTCAACTACGCCATAGCTCCGGTTAGCGCAGCGAGGGCTAAAATACTGTGAAGGGGGCCCTGGTGCTTCACAGGCTCCGTTTGCGGTTAGGTTCTTATTAGACCCCCCTAACCATTCATTCGTAGGCACGGTAAGCATAAAGCCGCATCACACCGAAAATTAGGGGTCACCTGTATGGTGGACTTTTACCACTGGAACAGGCAATCCGTAATGTTATTCTTAGCCAGATAACCAGCTTCCGACACCACACGGCTATCTAGGCTGTTCGTGGAGAGAAGTTGACATTGACTTTACGTCAACTCTCAATGTGGCCGAACAGCCGACTCTCAGGACTCTCAGCATCAGCAGGGGCATATTCCAAGGCGATACCTTTAGTCCTCTATGGTTTTGCCTTGCCATGAACCCTCTTAGCAGGGCACTCAACCAACACAATTATGGCTATCATTTTGAGAGTGGGGAAAGGAGTACAAACATTACTCACACCTTCTTCATGGACGACTTGAAGCTGTTTGCGGAATCTGTGGAGAAGCTGAACCAATTTCTGCGGCTTGTAACGGTATTCAGCAACGACATCCGGATGGAGTTTGGTATCGATAAATGTCGATCCATACATCTACACCGGGGTCACCTGGTGGATGCCGACAGTTTCCGCGTCAACGAACAGGAGGAGATTCGAAACATGGTTGAAGGCGAAACGTACAAGTTCCTAGGTTTCCTGCAACTGAAAACTTGGTTAACCAGTTTGTCGCCTACTACAAATATGTGCCTGTCCCGGTTCTGGAAAATAGTTTCGTGAAGCTGTACTGGGATCGCGAGATCATAACGGATGTCCTCATTCGTGCCAATCGGCCCGATATTGTACCGCTAGACCATAATGTCCAAACAACATTCTCGAACAAGATAACGAAGTACCACGACTTGGCGGAGGAGTTGAAGCAGTTGTGGCACCTGGAGGACGTGCGTATAATTAAGGTTGTTATCTTAGCAACCGGAATCGTCCCGAAATCTCATCAGAGATCCTTAGGAGAGCTGGAACTATGTCATAACCTCCATAGCATCCAAAAAGCAGTGGTTCTTGGAACTTGCAACATCGTAAGAAGATTGCTGAACCACCATAACTAATGCATCCGGTGTAAACGTTTATTATAGGATTTTAAGTCAACCAGTGAATGAGATCCACAAAGCCTTATCCCCTTTGACATTCAGATTGCCTGGGGTAGGTGGAAACTCTATAATAATAAAAGGATCCTTATGATACTAATAACCGAATCTGTACCATTTCGTCGAAAGGACATTACGTCGAATGGACATTTGGTCGAAGGGACATTTAGTCGAAAATGAATTTTTAGCCCACTAGATCCGTAGCACATTTGCTCGAATGTTGTTTGGTCGAAAAGATACTACGTCGAATGGACATTTGATCAAATGGACATTTAGTTTAAATCAGACTTTAGAATGAAGAATCTTCGTGCATTTGGTCGAATGACGTTTGGTCGAAAGAACGTTTGGCCAGGGTTCTGCCAAATCACGGTTTGGCAGAAGACCGACCATTTGGTCGAATGGACATTAGGTCGAAAGCTTTTTCGAATGAATAATCTTGATACATTTAGTCGAATGACGTTTCGTCAAATGGATATTTGATAAAAAAAATCTTAAGTCGATAAAAATTTAAAAAAAATATTGCGGTGTTTGTTCATAAAGTAACATAATTATTGCCCCAAGATAGTCCAAAGAATGACGGGTTCATAAAAAGAATAAATAATAGGAAAACGGTGAATACTCCCGACAGGATATTTACTTTGGCAAACCCCTCTAAGCGAATACGATAAATCTCAAAAGATGTTTAGTCCAATGATGTTTCGTCAAATTACACTTGGTCTGAAGGACATTGTGTCTAATTGACATTAGGTTGTAAGACCATGTGGTTTAAATTAAATTTTCGACCAATAATTAACGAATTGTGGTTGGTTAGATAAATTACTAATTATTGAGTGAAATAAAGAGTACCAATGAAAAAAAAAAAAGAAAACCATTTCCATTCGCCCAAATATCCCTTCGACTGAATGTCAAAGGGGATTAGGCTTTGTGGATCTCATTCACTGGTTGACTTAAAATCCTATAATAAACGTTTACACCGGATGTATTAGTTAAGGTGGTTCAGGAATCTTCTTACGATGTTGCAAGTTCCAAGAACCACTGCTTTTTGGATGCTATGGAGGTTATGACATAGTTCCAGCTCTCCTAAGGATCTCTGATGAGATTTCGGGATGATTCCGGTTCCTAAGATATCAACCGTAATTATACGCACGTCCTCCAGGTGCCACAACTGCTCTAACTCCTCCGCCAAGTCGTGGTACTTCGTTATCTTGTTGGAGAATGTTGTTTGGACATTATGGTCTAGCGGTACAGCAATGTCGATGAGGGTTACCCGCTTCATCCTTTTGTCGTAGACCACAATATCGGGCCGATTGGCACGAATGAGGACATCCGTTATGATCTCGCGATCCTAGTACAGCTTCACGAAACTATTTTCCAGAACCGGGACAGGCACATATTTGTAGTAGGCGACAAACTGGTTAACCAAGTTTTCAGTTGCAGGAAACCTAGGAACTTGTACGTTTCGCCTTCAACCATGTTTCGAATCTCCTCCTGTTCGTTGACGCGGAAACTGTCAGCATCCACCAGGTGACCCCGGTGTAGATGTATGGATCGACATTTATCGATACCAAACTCCATCCGGATGTCGTTGCTGAATACCGTTACAAGCCGCAGAAATTGGTGCAGCTTCTCCACAGACAGCTTCTCCGCAAACAACAGTCGTTCATAAAGAAGGGGTGGGTAATGTTTGTACTCCTTTCCCCACTCTTCAAATGATAGCCATAGTTGTGTTGGTTGAGTGCTCTGCTAAGAGGGTTCATGGCAAGGCAAAACCATAGAGGACTAAAGGTATCGCCTTGGAATATGCCCCTCCTGATGCTGAGAGTCCTGAGAGTCGGCTGTTCGGCCAAATTGAGAGTTGACGTAAAGTCAATGTCAACTTCTCTCCACGAACAGCCTAGATAGCCGTGTGGTGTCGGCAGCTGGTTATCTGGCTAAGAATAACATTACGGATTGCCTGTTCCAGTGGTAAAAGTCCACCTTACAGGTGACCCCTAATTTTCGGTGTGATGCGGCTTTATGCTTACCGTGCCTACGAATGAATGGTTAGGGGGGTCTAATAAGAACCTAACCGCAAACGGAGCCTGTGAAGCACCAGGGCCCCCTTCACAGTATTTTAGCCCTCGCTGCGCTAACCGGAGCTATGGCGTAGTTGACTTTTTACTTCTCCGAGATAATCGGCTACTCTTATTCAACCTCATCGTGAGGGGCATAAAAGTATCATCGCGTTAGCCTCATGTTATACGTTCAAACCCTCATATATATATATATATATATATATATATATATATATATTAATTTTCCAATAGAACAACCCAGAAGCTATATCGGTGGAACAAGTGTGTCTGAACTTTAAACATTCGCGAAAATTGAAAAACGATTAAAAAAAATGTGATGGGATTCGGCTTTACAGTCTCAAAATTGTTCAAACAATAATGTTTTAACTGCCCGACGTTTCGGCTGTGTTTGGCAGCCCCCAGAAGAAGGCTGCCAAACACAGCCGAAACGTCGGGCAGTTAAAACATTATTGTTTGAACAATTTTGAGACTGTAAAGCCGAATCCCATCACTTATATTTAACAGTCGAGACATCATAGAATTAAAAAAAATTAAATCCGGCGAAAAGAACTTTTTCAATTACGTAAAAACTAAACTGAAATCTATTAACTTTCCATTTCCATTTCCGCTTTCTCTCTAACTAACTGTTTTTCCATTCTTTTTGTTCTGTAATCTTCCTCCTTTCTTCTTATTTTTTTCTTCCTCTTCCTTCTTTCTTTCCTCTTCTTCTATCTGTCTTATTTCTTCTTTCTTCTTTTTCTATTCTTATTTTTCTTCTTAACTCTCTTTTTTCTTTTTTTTTTCTTCTACCTCGTTTCTTCAAATCACTCCATTCGTTCACTTTAACTATAGTACTCGTTTTCTGCAAAACACTCATATTCCCTATAATCATCTCCTTATAAAAGAGAACATGTGTCCTAAAATTGGTTGACATCGGTCAAGGGGTCCCAAAGTTGTAATGAAATGTCTTACCACACCCGCCTTATTTTTCTAATGATTCTCCCATCCCCTATATAATCGCCTACTTAGGCTAAAGAATATAGGAACAGAATCGGTCTAGGAATTCCGAAGTTACACAGAAGTTAATCCCAAGGTTCCAGAAGCTACGGTCAATTCTTCATTTTCTAAACAGTACCCCTCCTACTTTTTAATCTCGCACGGCATAGAGAATGTATTCTAGGAGAACGTGTGTACCAAATTTGGTTGAAATCGTTCCAGAAGCTCATAAGTTACACTGAATTGTCCGCTTTCTAAACAATACCCCTCCCCTTTTCTCCAATTACTCTCATATATAATCAGCTCATCATAGTGAATATGTGTACAAAATTAAGTTGCAATCGGTCCTAGAAGTTGAAAGTTGCACTGAATTCTTCGTTTTCTAAACAAAACCCCTCCCCCTCCACTCCTTCTTCCTCAAAATGACCCTCCCACAATCTACATGTTATAGTACTCGTTCTAAAAGTTGGAGGAAATAATTACAAAACAATAAAAAAATTATCAATGTTTCCCCGGATAACGGTATATTTTTTAAGTTGCTCTACGCCAATGCTCCTAATTTGTTTTTTAAATTAAATGATTGGTCCATTTATTTTCATAAGTCACTTGAACCATATAATCTAGCCTTAAGAAGTTTTCAGCTGTACCTAGTGGTGGTATTTTTTCTGTAGCACAGATTTTACACGCACGAAAAAATATGTTCAACTACATCGAAGTTCAAATCCTACCATAACGAATACCGTGGTGGTCAACTGGTCAGTTGATCACAAGACAATGGTATACCTTTTGTTTTCTTGTGGATTCATCAAACAATTCAGTCTTGTATCGTACGCTTCGTATGTCACATCGCGGTATCGTGTATCCGAAATAATAATTTCCACCAAAATGGACAAAAAACAATTCCGTAAGGTAAACGGGCAATTAATCCGCCGCGTAGGGCCCATCGAACTCGAAACACACGTTCTGCATGTAACCGTCGCCAACCAAAAGTACCGGGTCGTGAACCCACCGCAGAACGCCATAGGAGCACTGATGACTGCGAATCCAACTGACGAATACAAACCCACAATCGAGTTTGTGTATTCGATAGACGATTTATCGCGTGAACACGGCAAATCTTTGACTGAGTCCAATAAGAAGTTTGGGTTGCGAGACTTTGCGCAGTTATTCGCCGATGCAGAAAAACCAGTCGACCGATGGGACTTCACCAAGGACAAACGAGACACCGAGCCGGACGTTCTGAGAAAGGCGCTGGATGCCCTCGTGGAAAAGGATGCACGCGCCAAGTGGGATGAATGGTCTCAGAACTTGTGCTCATGCCAGAAAAAACGGATTATTCAACACATACAGCAGACACACGAAATTTACCAGGCAGAAGAGCTGCGCTTGAAGGCGATGATGGCCAGTTATAATACGTATGGAGCGATACTATTGGAAGTATTGAAACGAAATCACGTGTCGTTTATGCTGAACCCAACTAAAAAGCGCCAACACTGGACCCTGGAGAACACAAATGACCGCAAAATAACGACAAAGCTTCCTTCGCACAGAAACGAGTACTTTAGGAAAAAGAAATTAGTCAATAGAACTAATAGAACGAATTAACTTATTTATAACACTATTGACAATAGAAACAATCGAGCTTTAATATATTTGTTAGAACATTAAGGAATACTTAATAAAGTTTATTCAATTTGTAGAAGATTTTTTTGATAGCATACCCGATAAGATAGTGACAGCCATTACGTTTAATCGCATTTGCTACCACAATTAGTTTAATTACGAGGATCTAACAGAATGCTCCCGTTTCCTCATTTCGTTTTCCCAAAATCCTAACAGCCGAGGAAGACAGGATAAAACATCTTGACGAAGATGGCGACAACAACAACAACAACAAAAAGAAGAGTACAGAAGAAGCAGCTTTTCTGGGACAACATTGTGTCCGGTTCAGCCCATCGTGACCTTTAATTACGGTAATAGACTTTTTCTCTCACTTCCATCCACTCCCACGATTTGCATAATTCTCCACTTTGTTGCCGTGCGGGGATTTCTGGGGTACAACGCCAACGTCTGTTAACTGCACCATCATCCATCGTGCACCTCACAGTTGCTGCCCTCCAATTGCCATTACAGTGAATGGTGCAGCACAACGGAGGAGGAGATTGAGAAGAACAAATAAAATTATGCTATGGGAAAGCGTTAGGATAGAATTTACGCCCAGTCGGTTCGTAGAGTAAGAAGTCAAGGACGCAATCAGCTCTGGTATTGCTAGAAGTAAACTGACCCCGTAAATTAAGTGGCGTTCAATCGATATCTAGGATTTAAAACTTAAATTTTTAAATGCGAATAGGAGTACAGAGGGTACATCTTTTTGTGCTCAAAACGGGGCGGGAGAGCGTTAATTGAATCAGAGCGTAAAAAAAAGAAGCGCTATTTGGAATTTAGAGCGTAAAAAAAGTTTGCAATCTTTTAGGTAAGCAAACGAAACTCGCAGAGGGTTACGGCAAGGTGATGGTCTTTCGTGTCTGCTATTTAACATCTCTTTGAAGGGAGTAATACGAAGGGTAGTACGATTTTCACGAAGTTCGTCCAGTTATTTGGTTTCGCCGACGACATTGGCATATGGCACGTAACTTTGAGAGGATAGAGGAAGCCTACATCAAACTAAAAAGCGAAGCTAAAGGGATTGGACTAGTCATCAACACGTCGAAGACACATGATAGGAAGAGGCTCAAGAGAGGACAACGTAAGCCACCCACCACGAGTTTGTATTGGTGGTGACGAAATCGAGGTGGTTGAAGAATTCTTGTACTTGGGTTCACTGGTGACCGCCGATAACGATAACCGGTAGTTCTCTACGGACACGAGACCTGGACGATGCTCGTGGAGGACCAACGCGCTGCGAAAGGAAAGTGCTGCGTAGATGGCGGACGGTACGTGGAGGGGGCGAATTTACCACGAGTTACATCAGCTGAAGGGAGAACCATCCATCGTTCACACCGCGAAAATCGGAAGACTGCAATGGGCCGGGCACGTAGCCAGAATGTCGGACAGTAATCCAGTGAAAATAGCTCTCGACAACGATCCGACGGGAACAAAAAGGCGAGGTGCACAGCGGGCAAGGTGGATCGATCAGGTGGAGGCCGATTTGCGGACCCTCCGTAGACTGCGTGGTTGGCGAAGTGCAGCCATGGATCGAGCTGAATGGAGAAGACTTTTATGTATTGCACAGGCCACTCCGGCCTTAGTCTGGTGATGATGATGATGACCATGGTCATCCAATTGTTTGATTGCTGGGGCAAGATGTTCTTGGTGCACTAAGAAATCAAGAAGTCATAAGTGGTGCAGAACCATGATGACGCACAGTAAGACGTTCATCATTATTTTCAAGTATTTAAAAATTTTCGGAATCTTTTCCGAACTCCCCTAGGAATTCATTCTGAATTATCCCAGGAATTCATTCTAAATTCCCCCAGGAATTCATTATGAATTTCCCCAGAATGTCATTCTGAATTCCCCCAGAAATTCATTCTGAATAGCCCCAGCAATTCATTCTGAATTCCCCCAGGGATTCATTCTAAATTCCCCCAGGGATTCATTCGGAATTCCTTCAGGAATTCGATCTGAATTCCGTCATGAATTCATTCTGAATTCCCCCAGGAATTTATTTTGAATACCAAGAGGAGTTCATTCTAAACTCCCCCAGGAAATCATCTTGAATTCCACCAGGAATTCATCCTACATTCCACCAGGAAATCATCCTGAATTTCCCCAGGAATTCATACTGAGTTCCCCAGGGATTCATTCTGAATTCCCCCAGGGATTCATTCTGAATTCCCCCAGGGATTCATTCTGAATTCCCCCAGGGATTCATTCTGAATTCCCCCAGGGATTCATTCTGAATTCCCCCAGGGATTCATTCTGAATTCCCCCAGGGATTCATTCTGAATTCCCCCAGGGATTCATTCTGAATTCCCTCAGGGATTCATTCTGAATTCCCATTCTGAATTCCCATTCTGAATTCCCTTAGGGATTCATTCTGAATTCCCTCAGGGATTCATTCTGAATTCCCTCACGGATTCATTCTGAATTCCCCCTGGGATTCATTCTGAATTCCCCCAGGGATTCATTCTGAATTCCTCCAGGGATTCATTCTGAGTTCCCCCAGGGATTCATTCTGAGTTCCCCCAGGGATTCATTCTGAGTTCCCCCAGGGATTCATTCTGAATTCCTTCAGGAATTCGATCTGAATTCCGTCATGAATTCATTCTGAATTCCCCTAGGAATTCATTTTGAATACCAAGAGGAGTTCATTCTAAACTCCCCCAGGAAATCATTCTGAATTCCACCAGGAATTCATCCTACATTCCACCAGGAAATCATCCTGAATTTCCCCAGGAATTCATCCTGAGTTCCCCCAGGGATTCATTCTGAATTCCCCCAGGATGTCATTCTGAATTCCCCCAGGGATTCATCCTGAGTTCCCCCAGGGAATTCATTCTGAATTCCCCCAGGGGATTTATTCTGAGTTCCCCCAGGGGATTTATTCAGAGTTCCCTCCAGGGATTCATTCTGAGTTCCCCCAGGGATTCATTCTGAATTCCCTCAGGGATTCATTCTGAATTCTCCCAGGAATTTATTCTGAATTCCCTCAAGGATTCATTCTGAATTCTCTCAGGGATTCATTATGAATTCCCCCAGGAACTCATGCTGAATTCATCCACGAATTCATTCTGAATTCCCTCAGCGATTCATTCTGAATTCCCTCAGGGATTCATTCTGAATTCCCTCACGGATTCATTCTGAATTCCCCCTGGGATTCATTCTGAATTCCCCCAGGGATTCATTCTGAATTCCTCCAGGGATTCATTCTGAATTCCCCCAGAGATTCATTCTGAATTCCCCCAGGGATTCATTCTGAATTCCCCCAGGGATTCATTCTGAATTCCCCCAGGGATTCATTCTGAATTCCCCCAGGGATTCATTCTGAATTCCCCAGGATTCATTCTGAATTCCCCAGGATTAATTCTGAATTCCCTTAGGGATTCATTCTGAATTTCCTCAGGGATTCATTCTGAATTCGCAAAGGGATTCATTCTGAATTCCCTCAGGGATTCATTCTGAATTCCCTCAGGGATCAATCTGAATTCCCTCAGGGATTCATTCTGAATTCCCTCAGGGATTCATTCTGAATTCCCTCAGGGATTCATTCTGAATTCCCCAGGATTCATTCTGAATTCCCCAGGGATTCATTCTGAATTCCCCAGGATTCATTCTGAATTCCCCAGGGATTCATTCTGAATTCCCCAGGATTCATTCTGAATTCCCCAGGGATTCATTCTGAATTCCCCAGGATTCATTCTGAATTCCCAGGGATTCATTCTGAATTCCCCAGGGATTCATTCTGAATTCCCCAGGGATTCATTCTGAATTCCCCAGGATTCATTCTGAATTCCCCAGGATTCATTCTAAATTCCCCAGGGATTCATTCTGAATTCCCCAGGGATTCATTCTGAATTCCCCAGAGATTCATTCTGAATTCCTCAGGGATTCATTCTGAATTCTCAGGGATTCATTCTGAATTCCCCAGAGATTCATTCTGAATTCCCCAGAGATTCATTCTGAATTCCAGGGATTCATTCTGAATTCCCCAGGGATTCATTCTGAATTCCCCAGGGATTCATTCTGAATTCCCAGGATTCATTCTGAATTCCCCAGGATTCATTCTGAATTCCCCAGGGATTCATTCTGAATTCCCCAGGGATTCATTCTGAATTCCCCAGGGTTCATTCTGAATTTCAGGGATTCATTCTGAATTCCCCAGGATTCATTCTGAATTCCCCAGGGATTCATTCTGATTTCCCCCGGGATTCATTCTGAATTTCAGGGATTCATTCTGAATTCCCAGGATTCATTCTGAATTCCCCAGGGATTCATTCTGAATTCCCCAGGATTCATTCTGAATTTCCAGGATTCATTCTGAATTCCCCAGGATTCATTCTGAATTCCCCAGGGATTCATTCTGAATTCCCCCAGGGATTCATTCTGAATTCCCCCAGGGATTCATTCTGAATTCCCCCAGGGATTCATTCTGAATTCCCCCAGGGATTCATGCTGAATTCCCCCAGGGATTCATTCTGAATTGCCCCAGGGATTCATTCTGAATTCCCCCAGGAATTAATTCTGACTTTCCCAAGGAAATTGTTCTGAATTCTCTCAGGAATTCATTCTGAATTCCCTCAGTAATTCATTCTGAATTCCCCCAGAAATTCATTCTGAATTCCCCCTGAAATTCATTCTGAATTCCCCCTGAAATTCATTCTGATCTCCCCCAGGAATTGATTTGAAATTCCCCCAGGAATTCATTTTCAATTGCCCCAGGAGTTCATTCTGAATGCTCCCCAGATTTCATTCTGAATTCCCTCAGGAATTCATTTTGAATTCCCCCAAGAATTCATTCTGAATTCCCCCAAAAATTCATTCTGAATTCCTCAAGGAATTCATTCCGAATTCCTCTAGGAACTCATTATGAATTCGCCCAGGAATTTGTTTTGAATTCCCTCTGGAATTCGTTCTGAATTCCCTCAGAAATTCATTCTAAATTCTTCTAGGGATTCATTCTAAATTCCCCCAGAGATTCATTCTAAATTCTCCCAGAGATTCATTCTAAATTCCCCAAGACATTCATTCGGAATTCCCCCTAGAATTCATTCTGAATTTCCCCAGGAATTCATTCTGAATTTCCCCAGGAATTCATTCTGACTTTCCCAAGGAAATTGTTTTCAATTCTCTCAGGAATTCATTCTGAATTCCCTCAGTAATTCATTCTGAATTCCCCGAAATTCCTTATGAATACCCTCGGGAATTCATTCTGATCTCTCCCAGGAATTATTTTGGAATTTCCCCAGGAATTCATTATCAATTCCCCCAGGAGTTCATTCTGAATTCCCCCAGAAGTTCATTCTGAATTCCCCCAGAAATTCATTCTGAATTCCCTCAGAAATTCATTCTGATCTCCCCCAGGAATTAATTTGGAATTCCCCCAGGAATTCATTACCAATTCCCCCAGGAGTTCATTATGAATTCCCCCAGAAGTTCATTCTGAATTCCCCCTGGAATTCATTCTGAATTTCCCCAAGAATTCATCATTCTGAATTCCTTCAGAACTTTATTCAGAATTCCCCAAGGAATTCAATCTGAATTCCTCTAGGAATTAATTCTGAATTTGCCCAGGAATTTGTTCTGAAATCCCTCAGGAATTTGTTCTGAATTCCTTCAGAAATTAATTCTGAATTCCCCCAGGAATTCATTCTGAGGTCCCTCAGGAATTCATTCTGAATTTTTCCAGGAATTCATTCTCAATTCCCTCAGGAATTCTTTCTGAATTCCCCCGAGAATTGATACTGAATTCACCCAGGAATTCATGCTGAATTCCCCTAGGATTTCTAGCTGAATTACCCCTGGAAATCATTCTGAACTCCCCTAGAAATTTATTCTAAATTCCACCATGCGTGAGTTATTCACAGAATTACTGGATAAACTTCTGGAGTAACTCCGAGGTGAGCTTCTGGAGGGATACAAAGATGATTTTTTGAAGAAACTTCTGGAGGAATTCTGGAGAAGCTCTAGAAGGAATTACTCCGGGATGAATTAGTTCAAGAAGAACTCCGGAGGGAATTCCTGGTAGAGTTCCTGAAAATGTAAATGATGTAAGAAGAATACCAGATACTTCAGAAGTAATTTCTGAAGCAGCACGAAGCACTTCAAACATTCAAGAATTCATTCTGAATACCAACAGGAACAGGAATGCATTCTGAATGCCCCGAGAAATTCATTATGAATAGCCCTAGGATTTCAAGCTAAATATCCCCAAGAATTCATTCTGAACTCCTTCAGGAATTTATTCTGAATTCCCCCAGGCGTGAGTTCTTCAAAGAGTTCCTGGATAAGCTCCTGGAGTAACTCTGAAATAAGCTTCTGGAGAGACACAAAGATGATTTTTTGAAGAAGCTTCTGGAGGAATTCAAGGAGCTCTAGAATGAATTACTAAATGAATTCCGGGATGAATTACTTCAAGAACTCGAGGCGTAATTCGTGGAGGAACTCCTGGAGGAATTCCTGAAGAAACTTAAAGATGAATTTTGGAAAGAACTTCAGAAGGAATTCCTGGAAGAACTCCTGGAAAAAAAAAACTCCAAGAGAAATTCCTGGAAGAGCTCCAGGAGTAATTTCTCGAGAAACTTCAGGAGTAATTTCTGAAGAAGCACCAAGAAGAAATTTTGTAGAAGTTCCAGGAAGGATTCCTAGTGAAACTCCAGAAAGAATTTCTTGACTAAGTCTAAGAAGAATTTCCGGAGAGACGCTAGGAGGAATCCCTGGACAAATTCCTGATGTAACTCCAGGAGCATTTCTAGAAATATTTCCAGGAGGAATCCCTTAAGGAACTCCAGCAGGAACAGCTGGAGGACCTAAGGAGTTGTTTCTGGAGGAGCTCCAGGAGAAAATCCTGGGAAACTCCAGAAGTAGTTTCTGAAGGAACTCCAAGAAGGAAGGATCTCCAAAAAGATATCCTGGTAGAACAACAGGTAGAATCACTGGGAGAACTTCATGAATAATTGCCTGGTGAACTCCAGGATGAATTCCCGAAGGAATTCTAAGAAGAATTGCCGAAGAGACGCCGATATCCTGGAAGAGCTGCAACAAGAAATTCCTAAGTAACTCCAGGAGGAATTCCTGGCGGAACTCATGGAGGAATTCCTGAAGGAACTGAGAATAAATTCCTTGGGGAATTCAGGATAACTGCCGATCGACACTGATTAATAGATTAATTAATTATTAATATATAGCAACTGAAGCAACTACAGGAAAAACTCCTGCACGTCCGTTTCAAATCACTTAGAGACTGAGTGAAATTGTGATGCCATCTCTTTTTGCCACGGAAATCTTACTAATTTTTGTAAAAAGTGGAACTACACAAAATTTGAGTACTTCAGGAGGAAATCAAAAAGGGTTTGCTTGTGGAAAGACATTTGACATTTCTAAAGGTTTTCGAGGAGAAATGTGTGATGGAACCAAAACAGGAATCACTGGAGAAGTTCCAGGAAGATTTTCTGAAGGAACTCTCAAAAATCTCTAGGTAAAAAATTCTTGGAGGACTTTCATCAGACATTTATGGAAGAACTTCAGGAGAAATTACTGTGGGCTACTCAGAAGGAATTTTTTGGAAGAATTGTTGTAGGAACGCTAGAGGACATTCCCGAAAAAAAAAATCCTGTAGGATTTTATAGAAAGGAATTATTAGAAGACCTCCAGAAGAAGTTTCTATAGGATGCATTTCTGGTGGAACTTCATGAAATATTCTGAGATATTCTTGGAAGAACTGCAGAAGGAATTTCTGGGAAATTCTCTAAGATCTCTTGGTATAGTTCCTGGAGGAACTCCAGGAGGAACTGCTGGTTGAATTCCAGGAGAAATTCATGGAAGAACTGCAGGAGTATTTCTTGTGGGATTGTCTTGTGAATGGATTTTTGGATTTGGATCCCCTACATAATTGTAAGAAAATCTGACATCTGCTGGTTGGGTGTAGAAAATATTGCAGGGTGAGGAAATAAATATCATCTGTGTTTTCCACACATTGGAAAAGGCAAAAAAGGATGCAAGGAGGCACCTAAAGACAGCCAAACTCTCCTGATTTAATCCAATTGATTACTCTGTCTGGGCATTATTGAGCTCGTAGCCTGTATTAAATTACCTCTATTACACGTCGTTGAACATTAAGCAGTTGAAACATTTTTCCTAAAAAATAATTAGTTTCATAATGCTAACTCAAAGCTCAAATATTAGCATTCATACAAGTGAAATTAAATTGTGCGCGTGTAAAAAATATTCAAATGAGAGCACATGCGTACGAGCTATCAATGATTTTTAGAAGGAAAAAAAATCATTGTAGAATGTGCTCAACTTGGCGCAGAAGTTTATACAATCTGATTTCAAACACTAGACAGTGGGCATGCACAGCCAACTTACATTATTAGGTATGTATTATAAAATGTACCTATAGAAGGTATTTAACCTGACATACACATCTTTCATTCTGCAGTCCCAAACAATTCATACCTCACAAGAGAAAACCAAGTATACTTATATATAATCCATAGTTTAGTTGACTTCAAAGTCAAGTTGTACACACGCCTTATACAGTTACTAAGCTTGGTATCAAGCAACGGTGTTTAATTAAATTCATCAGCCCTGTGCATTTATTCAGCCGAAAAATTCCTGTCGATCGATGCTGCAATGGATACCTGTAAATGTTGTCCACAAGAAATGGTGAAAATGATTTCCGATTGCCTACAATGTCTCGCCACCCATCGGAAACCCAACAATGAATCTAAAAATTCAAAATCGATTCGAATTGCCAAAAAGACAGAAACCCACGTTGAGGATCGAACCGAACTTGAAGCCCGGAAACAGTGGGACAGGATGTCGCAGACGATGTGTTCTTGTCGGAAACGGACCTTGCTCAATGGTCTGCGCAAGGATGTGGAGATTTTGAAGGAGAATGAGATCCATTTGCATGCCCAGATCATAATGTACCGGATGTTTCAGCAAGTGCTAGTCGACGAACTTAAGCAGCGGAATATTCGAATCGTCAAGGAGGTTGATACTGATGTAGAGAATGGGCCTGCACTGGGTTATAAATGGAAGCGTGAGTCGGTTGGGGACGTTGATGAGATAATAGATTTACTGACGAATCTGGTAATGGCTCATCTTTAAATGTTATCGATCTGAGATTAACATAGCAAATAATTAGTAATAAAAATAATTTCCTATACCTCCTTTCTCTCGATTTTTATTTTACAATGGTGACATACGATGACCATCATTCTTTCTAATAAATAATGTTACGCATAAAAAATTTATCATATATGTAGAGTAAAACAAACTCCCAGTTTTTTTTTAATTATTTGCTTTCTTTGAAATAATATAAACTACCCAAGTAACCGTAAGCATTAATTTTAGGCTTTAAATCAGCATTAAAGGTGCTTCAAAGCTTTAAAACAGCCCTGCAAATGCATCGAAGTTGTCATCTAGCATTATATCTGCATCGTTAATGCTGCAAGATCAAATGTTTATTAATATTAAATTAGCATTACATTAGCGTTATATGCGTAATAAAAGCAGTGTTTAATGCAGTCGAATATTTTGGAAGAAAATCCGGTTGAAATTTCTATATGTAGTAGTGAGAACTTCCTCGGGTGAATGTAACACAACCACTACTATAATTTCTGCCAATAAAAAGAGACAAATGGTTTAAATATGCCTTTCAGCAGAAAGATATGACATCGCATCCGTGGCCGAAAGAGCAAGGAAGGACAACTTTGTGAGAGCCGCGTGTCATGCTTCCAGGTTCGAGACCCATATGAGCACATTCTACGACGAAAAATTGGCAAAACACAATATCATCGGTCTAACTTGCTAAGTATAAACCTATATATGAATAACTTGAATCACCAACAAATAATGGTGGAAAAGATAATTTTTGTTTTGCCTCAATTTCTCTAATTCGTGGTGATTTGCCAGTTGTTTATTAAGGTGATTATAGAATGAAGCCCGTGGTGAATTTCAAATTCACCACACGTTTATCTACATACATTTCCAAAGCCCCAAATCTGGCATAATATTTTTCGTACAGTGCCGAAACTCAAATTATGATTGTTCAGCATAACTGAGCAAGCGATCTACCATTATTTCAGCCCCATACGCGTTATGGTTCTTTCATCTCGTGCTCTTGAAAAAAAATATTGGAAAAGCACGTGGTTTACAAAATGGCCGATTTCTGGCTTCATTCTATCTTCTTCTCTTCTTCTCATTGGCATTACATCCCCACACTGGGACAGAGCCGCCTCGCAGCTTAGTGTTCATTAAGCATTTCCACAGTTATTAACTGCGAGGTTTCTAAGCCAGGTTACCATTTTTGCATTCGTATATCATGAGGCTAACACGATGATACTTCTATGCCCAGGGAAGTCGAGACTATTTCCAATCCGAAAATTGCCTAGACCGGCACCGGGAATCGAACCCAGCCACCCTCAGCATGGTCTTGCTTTGTAGCCGCGCGTCTTACCGCACGGCTAAGGAGGGCCCCTCATTCTATAATCACCTTAAATATAGGCAGCTGATCAGCTGCCCGCAAAAGCTCTTCAAAAGTGCACGAAAAATTCGCTCGATAAATAATGAGCGAAAAAATCTGACGTTTCATTCTTAACCCTATATTAGCATCACTAATGCAGCAATTGAGCTTTCGTCTGTGCATTATAATAGCATGCTAATTCGCCTTTTCCGGCATTATATCAGCATTGTATCTGCACTCAAAGCTAATAAACCATAAATGGGTAGCATTACGTGCAGTTATATAGCTGAATTAAAGCAGCATTATAATGCTTACGGTTACTTGGGTATATACTACGTAACAATTTATTATATTGTACTTCGAATTTTATTGACCTTTTGTCTGTGCTCTGGGGTCAATATGACCCCAGGTCACTTTGAGTGGCTGCCATTTTCTAAGTTTTCAACCGATTCTCCTAATTTTTGGTAGTTTGGTAAAGCTTGCCGAGATCTGTCTCCTAGGTGCTTGAAAAATCTCGAAAATATGCGCTACAGTGTACTTTTTTCAAAAAACTTACGTTGTCTGTGCTCTGGGGTCAAATTGATCCCAAATTGAAATTGTTATAACTTTTTTAATGTTTGGCCGATTTTGAATTTTTGAGGCTGTTTCGAAAGATAATTTAATCATCTTTCAGGTTGTTACCAAAGATTGACTATAGGTGGGCAAACATGAATGTTGTGGTAGAGTTCATCAAAAGTTTTCTTTGTATTCAACCTGCTCCAGCGATGCAGTCATCCATTTTTGACCCGTCTGTGAAAAAGAGTTTTCTCCTCACTGGTGTGCCCGTATTTGCTTTCAAATAATGGAGGTATGACCTCCGCACGAAGGAAGACTGGTATTCCATGAACCTCCTGCTTCATGGACAGATCAAAAGTAACAGAGGAACTGTAAGAGTCTAAAAAGTTAGCACGATTGGTGTCAACCGAAGATGGGCTTACCTCCAGCGTCATATACCAGTGGTAAATACTCATGGCAGTACTCCCGCAAGCAATTCCAAGCTCATCGTATGTGTCGAGTTCATACATCCTAACGCGATACGGAGACAGCGGTACTGAATCCGTTGAAGCTTCAGCAAGTGTGTTTTAGCCGCGGACTGGAAGCAGAAACTACCGTATTCGAGGACCGACAAAATGGTTGTTCGATTCAACGTCATAAGATCTTCGGGATGCGCTCCCCACCATGTTCCGGTTATTGATCGCATGAAGTTGATCCGTTTCTGGCATTTTTGTGTCAGATACACAATGTGCTTCCCGAAGGTGCATTTCGAGTCGAACCAGACCCCGAGGTATTTAGAAGACATGCTATGAGTGATTGTCTTATCCATCAGCTGGAGCGGGAACTTTGCCGGCTAATGTTTTTTAAAAAGACAACCATCTCAGTTTTCTCCGGAGAGAATTCGATACCCAGCTTCGTAGCCCAAGTGGACAAATTGTCCAGAGTATCTTGCAATGGTCCTTGCAGATCAATTGCGGTTGGCCCCGAAACGGATACAACGCAGTCATCCGCAAGCTGTTTTAACGAGCAATTCGGCATGAGACATTCATCAATGTCTCTGACGTAAAAATAGTAAAGTAGGGGGCTAATTCGTGAAGTTGCCGAGTCACCATGAGAAAAACTCATACGCTTCTCTGACAAAAATTGGTGAAAGTCCACACGAGTGGAGTTTGTCGGATAAGACATCAACGCACTCTCTCTAACACACCCTCTGACACACCCTGACACTTTTTCTGATGCATCATATGAGTCTTACTTGGATGCTCACCACTTACATACCATGTGAGTCTATTTTGGGTGCTCACCCTTTACGCACCATGTGAGACTAACTTGGATGCTCACCCTACCACCTGATTCACGCTCTAGCACACACATCTGAGACTTATTTGTGTGCTCACTCTAGCACACCCTGCCACTCCTCCTGATACACCATGTGGGACTTACTTAGGTTCTCACTTCTGACATGCCATGCGAGTCTGACGAGCCTATTTTTACTCTAACTAACCAATCACAAGTTAGTCATGCTTGTCGACTGCTGCTCGGCGCGACATTCCCTGCAAGCTGCAAACAATCTGAGTGGTTGCAGTCGATCCTGCGTACCACTTCTCTACCGCTTGACACATCCTCTGGATAAGAGTATCAGGGGTTGTGTTCCGACCGCAAACGTCAAGCATAGCTCTTCTTTCGACGTCGAAACTAAGACATATGAACAGTATGTGCTCTGTGGTTTCATCAACACCAGGGCAGTCAGGGCAGACGGGACTTTCCGCGTGCCCTAACCTGTGGAGGTACTGCCGGAAGCAGCAATGGCTTAACAGGAATTGCGTCAGATTAAAGGGAACTTCCCCATGGGGTCTTCCCACCCAGCTCGATATGTTAGGTATCAGTCGGTGGGTTCACCTACCTTTAGAAAAGTTATCCCACTCGCGCTGCCATCTGGCAACCGAAGTCACCCTGATGCGTTCGCGGGCTCCTCTGGTGCCACGAAGCTCGAAACACTCCTCGTCTTCCCGGATGACCAGCCCGACTGGCATCATGCTCGCAATCACGCAAGCTGCATCGTGTGATAGTAGCCTACGTCTACTGGCACACACCTTGGAACT
Organism: Armigeres subalbatus; assembly: GCF_024139115.2. NCBI lineage: Eukaryota > Metazoa > Arthropoda > Insecta > Diptera > Culicidae > Armigeres > Armigeres subalbatus. Next base: position 93,091,919 of record NC_085140.1, on the reverse strand, counting down.
GTTGGACATCATCCTCGATAATGCCGCAACAGCAGTCGAAGCCCTCTTGCACGCGTAGTCGACATGGCTGGCGAAGGTCAGCTTGTCGTCTATTACGACCCCAAGGAGCTTCAAACTTCGCTTTGATGCGATCGCGACTTCACCCACGTGAATCACTGCATGTTGAACCGACTTGCGGTTGTTGACGATAACCACCTCCGTCTTATGTTGGGCGAGCTGCAGGCCTATAGCGCTCATCCAATCCTGCACCGTGCTGATCGCGTATGCTGCGGTCAGTTCTACCTTGGGTATTGACTCCCCGTAGACCTCCAAGGTTACGTCATCTGCGAAACCGACGATCCTAACACCAGGAGGGAACTTAAGCTTCAGAACCCCACCATACATAAGGTTCCATAGTACCGGGCCCAGTATTGAACCTTGCGGAACTCCTGCGGTAATAAGTACGCTTCTCTGACCGGCATCGGTCTCGTATAATAGTACACGGTTCTGGAAATAGCTTTCCAAAATCCGGTACAGGCCCACCGGCAGGCTAAGCCGATGTAACGAGAGCGTGATGGCATCCCAGCTTGCGCTGTTGAATGCGTTCTTCACATCAAGTGTCACTAACGCACAGTATCGAATACCTCGCCTTTTCTGTTGGATCGCTATCTCGGCGGTCTTTACCACCGAGTTAATAGCGTCCAACGTGGACTTACCCTTGTGAAAACCGAACTGATTGTTAGACAGGCCGTTCGTACCCTCTGAGTACGGGGTCAGCCTGTTGAGGATGATCCTCTCTAGCAACTTGCCCGTCGTGTCTAAAAGGCAGATTGGTGTATGCGCCGATGGGTCGCCCGGCAGCTTCCCGGTCTTCGGCAACAACACCAGTTTCAGTCTTTTCCATCTTTCGGGGAATCCACAGTCATTTAGGCATCCTTGCATACCTAGCCTGAACATGTTCGAGTTCGCTATGATTGCTGCCTTGAGAGCGCTGTTCGGAACTCCATCAGGCCCTGGAGCTTTGTTCGTTACCAGGGATTTAGTCATCGTGAGTAACTCTTCGTTCGACAATCTCGGGACTCCACCAGCATACCGGTCGTCTGCCATTTCTCGGCAGGGCTTTCCTCGGCATGGTGGCGTCACACGCGCGTGATAGGACAGCTACCAACGCATCCCTACTTAGACCTTCAGTGTTGCCTTCCAGTCTCAGGGCCGCGGTGAAAACTTCGCTGTCGAAGTGATTGGTTCTCCACCCCTGGACCTGACAGGGATCCCGGGCCTCGCCATAGTTAATCTTATAGCGAATTGCTAGATGATCACTATGGGTGTAACCCTCGTCCACCCTCCAGTCCAAGTCGGTACCAGACCAGGACTGACAAACGTTACGTCAATCCATGACTCGACCCCGTTCCTTCTGAACGTGCTAGCGGAACCATCATTGATTAGCACTGCGTCGAGCTTCGCTAGCACCTCTAGTAACGCTTGACCCCTTCGATTGATGCAGCGGCTGCCTCACTCCACTGCCCAAGCGTTAAAATCTCCTGCTATGACGACCGGCTTACGACCCACTAGGTCAGATGATAGCCTATCTATCATCTGATTGAACTGTTCTAATGGCCACCCTGCAGCTACATAACAGCTACAATAGAACACACCATTGATCTTAGCTATCGCGACACACTCAGCAGAGCCCCGACCAGGTACCTCCCAAACCGGGAGAGGAAGGACCTGGAAAAGTCCGTACACCCAGGAAAGACGGTGGTAAGGGGTTACGGCAGGCTGAGAACTCTCAGCCACCCCAGACCAGGGAAATAGAGGGGGATGACGCCTCCTGGACCCTGGTCAAGAACAAGAGGAAACCGAAGACGTCAAGGGCCGAAAAGAAGGCCCAGGCCCAAGGGTTAAAGACTTGGACGAGATCACCCAAGTCGAAGAGCTCGTCACGGCACTGCGACAGTGTGAAGTGGAGACGCCCACCGCAGCCGTTCGGTTACGGAAAGGTCCCGCAGGGACACAGGTAGCATTGGTTCGGCTATCTGCAGCGGATGCCTCCAAGGTAGTCAAGTTAGGGAGCGTCAAGGCGGGATGGTCGGTGTGCCCTGTGGGCATATATGTATGAGCAACCCGAAGTTTGCTTCAAGTGCCTGGAACCGGGGCACAAGCAATGGGACTGCAAAGGCCCTGACAGAAGCAAGCTCTGTCGACGCTGCGGATTGGAGGGACATAATGCACACCCAACAAACAACGACAAGCTACAAATATGCATCTAGGTTGAATTATTGTTTATTTGTGATCTTCGTAGCTGAATAAAATGGATGCTGAATAATTTGCTAGACAGATTTCATTTCAGCATTTAATCTAACTAATATTCGACATGGCCTATTTATTTGTTTACTACCTTTATTTGAAGTCGAACTAACGTTTTCGTTTTATCATATTTCAGCACATTAGGGAAGTTTAACAATGTGCTAAACTAATGATTTTTAAAGTTCTCTGTTCGACTATGATGTGATGCCCTGAAAAGGTGGTCGAATTGAGTTTGAATAGTAAGTTATTAAGCAAGCATTAGACATCCTTCTTAACCTTTGTTCTTCTTAACCATTGGATTTCACATTTATCTGATCTATCGCACAGTGGAAAAAAACATTATGCTTTTTCAGTTTGAGAGAAAATCTGGATTCTAGATCTGGAAAATTTGATTTATAGGAAAAATGGATGCTGAATAATACAAATAGACATAAATAAATCAATAAAGACAATAAAATAATGATTTATTTTCAAGACATGCTTTTTATATTCGTGATTTATTAGGCTGTCGGATTTCACATTTATCTGATCTATCGCACAGTGGTAAAAAACATTATGCTTTTTAGTTTGAAAGAAAATCTGAATTCTAGATCTGGAAAATTTGATTTATAGGAAAATAATGTATTTTTTTTTCAAGACATGCTTTTTATATTCGTGATTTATTAAGCTGTCGGAGATCATAACGAACAAAACTGCTGGAGCAATGAAAAAATAATGCATTCATGCGCAACTAAATTTACTAAAAGCCGGACATAACGCCGTTGAACAACGTCGGAAAATTATTGAATCTTTGATTTGTGGAAACCCAATATTATCGCATGGATGTTGATCTTTATTACGGCGAAATTGGAATAATCTTAGCATTTGACAGTCATATCGCAACCGTTTATCAAGAGATTCTGAGGAAGGCCGAATATACATTGATTTTATTTTCTTCATAAATTCATAAATAGCATTGGGGACGGATTTTATTTTATCGTTTATCGACATTATTTTTACGTATTTTTCCTAGTGTGCGATGGTTATGACCAACTGAACAATGGTTGAAATATAAATCTTGTACAGTTATTAGAAAACTGTGGTTTGACAGATCGACTTATTGAATAAGAGTCCAGTTATGATTCATATTCAGCAATAAGTTTATTTATGTTATGCATTGAGTGAGCCATATCTAACAAATCAAGGATGGCGCAGATGTCAACGTTACCGGCAGAGGATCAAATGACAACAGTTCGAGACCCGATTTAGGAAAATTTTAAAATGATTATATGAAAATAGCAATTGCTTCAAAATACGTTCATTGGAGATCTTAATGATGTTACCTTCTACACACAAAAAAATAACGTTAATCGAATTAAAAAAACCGTTGGTTAAAATAAAAAGTTTCGTTGGTTCTTTTCGTAGAGAGTCACGGATCATTAAAATAAAAGTTCGTCAACTTTCGATTCATAATCGGTAAGTTGTCATATATGAAATTGAAAGTTTGAACCACAGAGAAACAGACGTCTCACTCTACACAGTTCCATCGTTCAACTTTCTAACAGTGGATTTAATTTTTTGTAGGAGGTCGATCGGCCACCGATGGCGCTTCCATCGGTTTTACTTGTGTTTGACGTTTGCTCACTACCGCCACCTGGTTGCCGTTTGTCCACCTACAGTGCATTTAGCATTGGGCGGTAATGTTTCCGTGACGATGATTTTGATTGTATTTTGTTCTAAGTGAGACGTCTGTTTCTCTGTGTTTGAACTTTTAAAAATCAATTGTAGAACTGTCAAATAGAAACTATGAAAAATAAAAGTACGAATACTTTTAAATTGATAAAAAGTATGTTTCATTTATAGTTTTTTAATACTGTCAAACCATTAAAGAATAAAATAGGGAAAATTTATGGATTCTTGTTATTGATATTTGTTAGTTTTTATTTTACATTAACATAATTTATTTATTTATTTGGGTGAGAATTGATGTCCAGGCGATCAGCTTCAGTTTTCCTTAGATTATTCCCGATATGTTGTTTGAAGACAATGCTTATTAGGTGGCCATATCGCCATATCGGGTGAAGTTTGCAGCGCCGGAAGAATACCTAGAAGAGTCGGAAAGATGCTGTAAATAAATAGTAATGTCTTTATAACTTTCATAAGATTAAAAAAAATTACATCTCAAGTGACACTTTTTTAATGTATTAAAGCCTTAATTAAAGTGTTACTTACCACCAAAACCTTGACCATAGCGCGATTTACGTCGGCTGCACTCGCTGCACTATACTTATATTCGATTGGGGATTCTAAAAGACGAAAACAAACTGTTTGTGAGTGAAGAAAAATACAAACATTTGTTTTCTCTTTCCATCGTTCGGTGTCACAGCACCGGCTATGTGTTGTTTACGTAAGGTGATTTAACATTTCTTGAACTTCTGTGACGAAAGCGCGTACTTTTAATTTTACACACAGCCTTGAAACAAAATATCGCTAGTCAAGTTGAAAACCGAAATGGGGGACTAGCGAAGTTGGTTTTTTCTCGCAATCCGTACGTTAAACCTAACTTCGCTAGTAGTGCGCTAGTCTAATTAGGCCCTAATTAGACTAGCGCGCCATTAGCGAAGTTAGGTTTAACGTACGGATTGCGAGAAAAATCCAACTTCGCTAGTCCCGTATTCCGTTTTTCAACTTAATCGAGAAAACTTTTACATAAAATACAAACATTTTAAGGAGACGATTTTTACTCTCATTTTAAAGAAAATAAGCCGCTTTTCAGTTAGAAAGCACATTACATTTGTTTGTATAGTTAACAGTTAATAAGTATATAATAAGTATATAGCACAGAGAAAATAGTATATAGTTTGTATAGTACAGATAATAAATTTGTTTTTCAAAATGAGATGTTGTAGTTGTATAACTTCGCCAAAATTGTATGAACAAAGCTTGAACAGAAGTTGTGATAAGAAAGAGTACAGACATAATTCAACACAGCGCTGAATTAAATCATCACACTGATGTTAGTTCAACTAGTGAATGTTTGTTGGGCAATGCTACACGAACCCTCCCAATTGTTTGATTTGTTCCAGCAAAGCTGTGAACAGCAAGCACCCCATGGGGGGTTCGAAGTGCCCGGCGTATAAACGTGCTGCAAATTCACAGTGCAGGTAACGCAGGTGGCTTGCTCGGCCTCGCCCGAGTGTTTGGTGTGCGCAGGTTAAGAGGAAACGGCGGAACACGTGTTGCTCGTGTGCCCACGTTTTCGTGCAATGCGTTGCCACATGCTTGCCACATGTGGTCTGGACACTACCCCGGACAACCTAGTTCGGAGGATGTGTAAAGATGAATTTGGCTGGAACGCCGTTTTATCGGCTATCGTCCAAATAGTTTCGGAGCTACACAGAAGGTGGCGCGTGGACTCAAGGATGGCTAGTTCAGGCGCAAACAAGAGGTGGTCCAAGGGTTCGGAGTCGGCTTCATGGGTCATACCGGTGGTCATACCCTGTGGTCGAACTCGATATATTTATCGAACAAGTGGCGCGCGAAGAACAACATGGTATCGTCGCTTTCGCGGCGTCGGTCAAACGGGCGGGTTTCGAGCTCGAGGACGGAAAGGGGTCCTCGTCAAGGCTGGGGTAGGCGTAGGCACCGCGTCGGCAAGTCCCTCTGAGTGTTGGCGAACAGACCCTATCGCAGAGAGGTCAATTTGGGGTGCACGCGGCATAATCATTCTTGATACCAGCCGTGCAGAGGGAAGCAGGCGCGAAGTCTAAACTTCCCACCTTCCGAGGACATAGGGCGTGGTAAGGCCACCTGGAAAGTCGGCAACGCGCTGGCACGATACCATGGTGTTCTGCTAAAAAGCGAGTCACGATGTTCGATGCTGCAAGGACACGCAGCAAACCTCGAGGGTGCGTCGTGCACTGGCCCCCCTTTGAAGCATTACTTTCTGGTTGTACCAAAGGGACTATGGGCTTGGCGGCAATGGAAACGGTTTAGCGGGTCGGGGATATAGTCCTGCCTCCCTCGTTTGCTGTCGGAGGTGGTCCCTAACCCCGCACTTCCTGGACAACCCAGGATGTCTGTTGAGCAGATTCCCCCTCCATTGCTTAGGAATAAAAAAAAACACCCTCAGCAGAGGAGTGTACCACCTCTTGAATCGGGTACCGTCCCGTCGTGCAAATAGCCGCCATCCTAGACCCGTCCGCCACCCAATTGCCGCTATCGACAGGGACGTTGTACGGGTCGGACAGGAGGGCGACATCAGTCCTCGACTCGACTTTACCATTCACAAAAGAATACGAAAATTTCCTTGGATAAATATGGATCAGCAATGAATAAAACTGGGCATTTTTTTCATAGATTACCTCTTCTTTAGAAGCTTTTATCACCTTTTATCGTTCATGTAAAATTTATTAATTTTCATGGCTTTTTTGTTTTTTGTGAAATTTTTCTTATTTTTTAAAAATTGTTTAAAAGTGCTAATATCATTTTGTTACGTGGAAAATTCTTTATTGTTCATATAAATTTTGCATTATTTGTGAAAACACGCTTGATCTGATTCTCTCCCTCCTCCTATAGCATTGCGTAATTTGTAAAAGACCCCTATATAAAAAAAATCATGAAATGCTCCGTCAGGAAAATATTTTGCAATCCTCCAATTGTACACCAAAATCTTCCTCCTGACATCTGACAACAACAAAAACCAAAATAAAAGATGGCGATTTCTTACCGTCAGTGCAGTGATTTGTTTTGATCCGTGCAGTACATCGCTCTGCAGAGTGTACAAGTCGCCCGAAATTTTGTGAATTTCCCCCGGCGGAACAAGGCCCGAAACACGTAAAGATTGCGTCGAAGCATGAACTAGCGCTTACCTGTTTGAGCCGCAGCAACAGCAAGCCGAAAATGTCCCGCGCCAAGTCACGAATCCCGGCGGAAATCTGCGGCGATTGTGGGAGCTCAGGTGAGTCAATGGTGGAATAACTTTTCATTCATTACGTCGAGGGTGGACTTTCATTCACACACCCACGGGCGGATAGATGCGAAGGGCAACAATATTATACCTTCGAATCGCTATTTATGGACTTGTTGCGCTTTTCGCAATCGTTTCGGATTTCAAGAGATTTATAATATCTGGGTTTTGTCAAGATTTATGAGCTTTGCGATGTTTACGCGAATATTATGAATGAAAGTTGAAGTCTTATGAAAGTTTTATTGCATCTTTCTTCATTAGAGAATAACTAAAATTTATTATTTATTATTAAATTTCTGTGAAAAAGTGAGAATGAATATATTAGTGCTTTTGAAGAAATAATCTTTATATGATTAATTAATTTAATTTAGCTGTACAATCAGAAAATCATAATATTACAGTATAAAAACTTGGACGAATTGTCCATGTATTTACTAGGGAAATCATATCCTTTTCTATTACAGATCCATCATGGGCATCTACAAATCGGGGCATTCTACTATGTGCTGACTGTTGCTCGATTCACCGCAGTCTCGGGCGGCACATCTCCCAAGTGAAGTCACTGCGCCAAGGAAGTTGGTCCCCTTCGGTGCTGGCGTTCGTCAATCAGCTCAACAGTCATGGCGCCAATAGCGTGTGGGAGCATCTGCTGCTGGATTCGGTGGCTCCCAAAAATATGAAGCGAAAACCAACGGCCAAGGATCCGCTTCACCCGACCAAGGCAGATTTCATCCGTGCCAAACATGTCAACCTTTCGTACGTCCTGAAACCTTCCCTGGATGATGGAGTAAACAACGCTACAAATCTGGAAGCGGAGCTTAGCAAGCAGCTGCATGCCAGCGTTCGATCCGGAAACCTTGAAACCAGTTTGAGACTGCTCGTACAGGGAGCCGATCCCAACTACTTCCACGAAGAGAAAGGATCCACACCGCTGCATGTTGTTGCGCGAGCGGGGCAGCTCTCGCAAATGGAACTGCTATTGGTTTATGGAGCTGATGTAAATGCGCTCGATTCCCAGGGAAATACACCTCTGGGCGTGGCCAAAAGTTGTAAGCAGACGGCAATTGTTGACCGATTGATAGAGGCTATGTACGAAGTGACTGATCGATTAAGCTACTTTTTGATGTGCAAGAAACCGGATCACGCTGTAAGTTGATCTGAAAGGTTTTCCTTCACAGAGAGATACAAATCAATTTTTATAATGATGTTTTCATTGTAGTCCGGTCAGCATCTTCTTATCCCAGATCAATCAAAGAAAGAAATTAGCGAACATTTGAAGATTGCTCGAGGCAAGCTACAGTTGATTCCCAATCGAATGTTTGAAGAACTCGTGATGGATTTGTACGACGAAGTCGATCGACGGGAAACGGAAGCCATATGGAATACGAGTGCACTCAATCCGGAGACCGGTGCCGTACCGTTTCTTCCAACGAATCCCCATCTGAGTGCTACAAGGAATCAGGTGTGATGAATATTGTATGTACCTTTAAATGTTGGAAACAACTTACACGCTTTATTTTTCTACGTTTAGGGTCGCCAAAAGTTGGCCCGCTTCAGTCAGCAGGAGTTCACCGGGCTTATCAGTGACGTGCTGATCGATGCGCGCCGCCGCCAAAACATGGCCAACCTTCGCCCCATCGATTCCCCTCTGCCGTCGGCGCTGTCCCAGTTGCGGAACACAGCGACCAGGGAGTCCAACCTTTCGGACGATGAGCCGCTGTACGATGCGGTTGCCTCGGATGATGATTATGCCGCCCTGGCACCGGTGGCGCAACAGGTAAAATTTCTGATGCGTCAAAAAGCGGTACTAAACCATAACAACAGCTTCGGGTGAAACCTTGTGCTTGTGTGGAGCAGCATGTTCGGGAGCTCCAATGCGACGCGTTTATGTGTTTGTGTGAGGGGTGATGGGATAAGGGAAAGGATTGTGATATTAATGTAGAACCGGATTAGGGAGCCATATATTGCATCGATAAAATCATTGTGTCATCATCTCGTGTGCCATTAGACGTAGTTTTCTAGGAATCATCGTTCTCAAATTGTGTATAACATGCTGTGCAATCATTAGCTTTTTGTCCATACAACGAAAGTTGTTAGAACTAACATCATATACTAATAGTAAGGAAATACGAAGCATGCCAAATATTGTTTTGCTGGGGTGAGTACGATATTTTTTAATGCAGATATAATAATGAACTGAATCAGGAAACCTAACGAAAGATGGGTCGCGATAAATCGTATTATCACAAAGTATAATGCTAATAACATACATCGTATTGAGCCGTTCGCACCGGGATTACGTACCACAAGCAAACGGTGGCTTTATGACGATGTTCCATACACACTCCTGAACGCCGCTTATATTTAGGGCTGTAGACTAACACAAATTGCGAGATGTTTGAAGGAAAATACAGCATACCCAGTGTTCGGAGGCTACCTCATTTGGCAAAAGGAGTCGTGTAGCCAATAATCACTTGGCATAATGACATTTGAGGGGGTTAAACGCAAAGGGGTGTAAGTGACAAAAAGTTAGTTTTGAGAAAAATGGGTGCAAAGTTTTTCAATATTTTTTCGCTCCATACAAACTGTATGAAAGTTCAAAAAATACTAATTTTCTTTGAATTTTTTATAAACATCGTATAAACTATAGGGTAGGACGGGGTAAGATGAGCACCCTAAGAAAGACACTTTATACCTTCTCAACAAGCATGCTTTTGTATATGTATTACAATACGACAGTTCTTTTTTGTTGCATCTTATCTAGCATTTAGACTAGAACGCGAATTTCGAAAAGAACGGAAATTCCGATAAATGTGACTTAACCAAATCGCTCTTTTTGGCTGGCTAAAATAAACTACGGGGCAAGAAAAGAGTACCCTTCTAAAAATCAATTTTTTAACTGAAGTGTATTATAGCGCCAATATAAACAAAAAACGAAAGCTTAGTTGATGCGTATTGGCCATATTAGACAACAGATTTTTTTGTGGTCTATATGTTACTGTTTTTCATTGATACTATTAAAATCACATTGAATAATAGAAATCAGTATAGAATTTCAGTAAATTTGATAATGTAAGTTACTCAACAGATTCAGCGCATAGTAAATCATAATTGTAGGTTATGCAATAGTTTTAGAATTTTGTGTATTAAAATCAAATTTTGATTGTTTCAAAATGGGGTGGTCATCTTGCCCCATTTAAGATAAATTATTAAAATATTTTTAAGTATAGTCAAACAATTCACTGTAATTATTTTAAATATCCCTAAAATATTCTGTGTCTTCACATAATGTTATGTACTGTACACGAATAATTACTCGATAATTATACTGCCGCTAACCGCAAGTCGAGCACATCTGTATGTGAGCGTCCATATACAGATGTGCTCGACTTGCGGTTAGCGGCAGTATACGTCTTGACTTATGTTTTATTCGACTATCAATGTTACAACGTTATACATCATGTTTCTTCTCACTCAACTCACTGCACGAGGGGTGCATCAATGCTAACTCGATTCACACATCGTTACACCCCCCTTGTAAGACTTTTATTATTTCAAAACTTATACCGTATTATAACATCATGGAATCCTTTAGTATGCAACATCTGTAACATAAATTTCAAAGTTAATGATCTACTTTTTCAAAAATTCTGCCTTCCTAATCTCTGAGCCGCCAGAAACCTCTATCGAAACCACTAATGACTAAATCTTCATCACTGTCCCTTGAAATGCTTGGTTTGGAGCGCTCGCTCCGGTCCACTTTGTTGGTCTGTCGAGTTCATTCGGACTTTTTCTTTATTCAAATACTTAATATAATTTAGATTATTCGGATTATTTTGTGATTTCTTTCCAAAAGTCAGTTTCTTTTAAATTAGAAGAAAATAAAATACAATTGAGAACACCGCGTTACAGTGAGTTATACAGCTTTTAGTTAAAAACGTAATAATTGGAAAAGTTGATTTTGTTTAGCTTCTGATGTCGCAATTAGAACGTGAGTAGTGCGCATTATTGGCACAACCATGCGTCATGAAGCGCACAACTCCTACATTTATGCGAATCGGAGATTCGATTCTGTGATTCTGTGAGCCATGAACCCGGTGGCTTTTAACTCGGGCTCTTGCATTAGATTTGGGAATTTTACTTTTCCCAATACTACTGATGATGATTAGTTTACTACATTAGCACTTTAAAGTGCTAATATTTATATGTATACAGTGTTTGATTGTGATTTGACAGTGAAGATTGATTCATTATGCAATGTATAAGGATTTAAATTGACTCTGTAAACACCGTCACTTCTTTCAATTGAAAGATTGAACTTCAACTAAACAAGATTAATTACATCGCAAAACACGTGGACAAGTTTTTCTTTATGGGGCAGCATAATAAAAGTAAACGAGTATTCCAAGTTCTCTTGGTTGGAAGATTGAAACTTTTGTAATGATTCGGCCTTTTGTGTTATTCGGCCTTTTGAGATTCGGCCTTTTGTATCATTCGATCTTTCGTGGTTCGGCCTTCTGGGTTTTCGGCCTTTTGTGGTATGCTAGAACATTTTCGGCATTTTGTGATTCGGCCTTCTGTGGTTCGACCTTTTGTGATTAGGCCTTTTGTACTGATCTCCTTGCATGTGTCCATGGGACACGCCTTCCCACATTCGCTTTACTGGAACGAATGCTGAATTTCCGACAATACTGCGACGATTACTGTTGTCAACATGTCTTTCGTTTTCCTTTTCCAATGTCTCAGTGTCTCGTCTCATTTGATCCAAATGACGTTTGATCGTTCTTCCGTTTGCAGTTAACTCCACCCTGTAGTTCCGTTGTCCCAAAACATTGCGCACTAATGCAGAAGTCCAAGCTGGTTTATTTAGATCCTTGTAGTCTCTTACAATTACCTTATCACCAACGACGAAAGTTGCATTCCTTGTACCTCCGTAATTCTTTATTTGAGATTTCTGTTGTCTCAGGATGTTTCGGGTAATATAAGCTTTCGTTATTTTGTCGTTTGATAACTGTCGTGGATTGAATCGATCTAGCGATGTATTCATGTCTAGCCCCAACATCGCTTCGACAGGAGCTACTTGTGTTGTACAGTGTGTTGCTTTGCGATAGCCTATCAAAAAATTGGCCACGATAGCTCGCACATCATTTTTACTTTTTTACTCGTCGAAAGACTCTTAATCAAAGCAGCTTTAAACGTTTTGACCATATTCCCCACCAAATAAAAGAAGTACTTGTTCACTCCATTCATAATTGCCAGTGCCTCGCGGTCGATTACACTGTAGTTGACCTCCGAAGCATGTAAAATCCGGGATGCAAAAGCAACTGGACGTTCGATTCCGTTTATTTTCTGGCATAAGTCAGCGGAGACTCCTACATTAGAGGCGTCACACGTAAGGATTAGTTTCGCTGTCAGGTCAAAGTGCGCCAAAGTGACATCACGACAAATTTCCGCTTTCACTCGATTGAAAGCAATCCTGCACTCTTCACTCCACTTAAACTTTATTTCCTTTTTCAATAATTTATAGATCGGACTCATCATCGTAGCTAAATTATCCACGAACTTAGCATAGTAGAAAAATATATTAAGCTCTTTTAGTGGAATGTATTCAACCGTCTAAGACGAATTAAGTACTCTCCATTTAATTCCACCAATTATTTTCGATATCTTTGCAGATACGTATTTCGACCACAACTGTGTGGTCGTCTTCAGTGTCTCGTAAGTCGAGTCAAGTACGAGACACTGAAGACGACCACACAGTTGTGGTCGAAATACGTATCTGCAAAGATATCGAAAATAATTGGTGGAATTAAATGGAGAGTACTTAATTCGTCTTAGACGGTTGTTAGCATAGTAGTTGACTAAACCAGCAAACGCCCTGACTTCACTAACATTCTTCGGCTCCGGTGCGTCTCGTATTGCTCGGATACGTTCGTCCGGTTTCTTCAGCCCATTCTCATTTATTACATATCCAAGAAAATTAACATCATTTTTGAAGAACTGGTATTTGTGTCTATTCAGTTTCAAACCCGCTTTATCGAGCACTTCGAACACTTTTTCGAACCTTTCCAAATGTTCCTCATCATTATCTCCCGTAATCACCGCGTCATCCAAAAAGTTTTGCACTCCGGGAATACCACAGTAGTTTCTCAAGTTCCCGTTGTATGATACCGGAAGCCGGTTTAACACCAAACGGTAACCGGTTCATCTTGTAAACTCCTTTCACGGTTGAAATTGCACACAGTTCTTTTGAAGATTCAGACAATTCAAATTGATTGTAAGCTTTCGACAGATCAAGCTTAGAATTTTTTTTCCTCCGTTAAGTTTTGCAAAGATTTCGTCCGCCGTTGGAAGTGGATGCTTTACATCCTTGATATGCTTGTTGACCATCACTTTATAGTCTCCACAAAGCCTTAATCCTCCTCCTGGCTTGAGAACTGGTAACAACGGGGTGCCCCATGGAGAACTATCACATTTCGTAATAATGCCAGACTGTTCCATGTCATCCAATTCCTTCACCATCTTCCCATGGAACTTAAACGAAACCTGTCGAGGTTTCTTGAAAATCGAACTTGCCTCTGGTTCTATTTCAAGGGTAATAGTTTCATACTTATACTTCCCCAACTCATCGGCAAAAAGGCCTTTGTACTTCTCCAACAATTCCATCAGTTTTCGTTCAGTACCTGACATTATCTTGTTTATTAGTGCTAAACGAATTCCGAAGGCTTCCATGAAATTCTTCCCTATCAAAGGAGGACCAGCTTCTTGCACTATTACTACCAACACTGTTATGGAAATCCCCTTATACTCAATCACTGGTTTGATAGCACCTAGCAGATCAAATTTTCCTCCCGAATAGAGCATTAGCTTCAAAGACGTGTCCTCTAGCCTATAACTACTCAAAGCACTTTGGTACAAAGAATCAGGAAAAACACACTCCTGCCCCTGAATCTATTTCAATGTTATATGTCTGATTCGCTATTCTCACTCCTACCTTAAATTCTTCTTCTTCTTTGAAACTTAATTTGTTCAGAAGAAAAATCGACTCACTGATATTATTTTGTTCCAACTGGATTTCCGACTCACTATCGAGATCGTTTTCCTGGTTTACGTGACTGGTGGTTGGCATATAAAATGCTTGCTGTTTGCCGCAGGTCGCTTGCAGATGACCCTTTTTATTGCATACCCTGCATGTTAGACTCCGATAGCGACAATCCTTTCGCTGGTGGCCTATTTTGGTGCACACTAAGCACCTTTTTGATCCGCCATCAAAACGTTTGTCCGTTCGTTGAGGTTCCTTTGATCCATATTCCGTTGCCTGCTTTCCCGGTTGTCGTACTCCTCTGGTATAATTAACGCTAGCATACGTATCCAGCTCGTATTTCAATGCTATTTCCTGAGCCTTGTCCAACGATAGCTTCTCATCTTCTTCGCAGACCCGATCGAAAGTCTTTCCGCTCAAACCATCTATAAATTTGTTTACCAAAACTTTCTGCAGCTGGTCTCCGAACTTGCAATTCACCGCCAAGTTCTTGATCCTCGCTATCCATTGGTTTGCAGTTTCGTGACCATTTTCTCCACGCTGCGCTCGAAAAAACACTCGTCTTTCTTTGTGAACAATTACCGGCGGTGTGAAATGCGTTGAAAGAGCCTTGCACAAGAAATCATAATCTTTTTCTTTCGGTTGGTGCGGTGTACACAAATCTCTCAGCAGCTTGTATGTCGTCGCACTCAAATGGTTGATTAGAACGGCTTTTCTCATATCGTTGGCAATCTTATTGGATACAAAAAACTGCTCCAACTGTTCTTTATATAGTTCCCATTCTTCAGACTCTCCGTCGAAACATCGGAAGCTTGTCGGCGCCGCCATCTTGAAAACGGCAAAAAAAACTTCCAGCTGGCCGCTGGTTTTTGTCACTTTGCGTGTTTCTCTGCGCCGTTGGCTGACCACATCCGTTCTGTTATGAATGATCCGGATCCCGTCCAGTCGCCAATGTGATGTACACGAATAATTACTCGATAATTATATTATACGTCTTAACTTATGTTTTATTCGACTATCAATTTTACAACGTTATACATCATGTTTCTTCTCACTCAACTCACTGTACGAGGGGTGCATCAATGAGATGAGACGTGCCAACTGGCTTCTTATTTTTCTTCTTCATTCTTGCTTAGTCCCCAGTTGTGTTTTTTAGCCACTACCATCGCCGTCCCGACCGGTGTTGTCAGAAATGTTGTTTTTTTATTACATGATTTGATTCTGTTTTTATTGAACCATATGTTCATCGAGCGGCTTCAATTCGCATAATAAATGGCTCGTTTTAACTGTAATTTTACTTGTATGTTCTAACATGTGTTGTGAAATGACGAGATCTCTGATACGCCACTAATTTCAACAAATTTGATTCATTCCATTGGCAGCTCTAAGGATTCTTACAGTTATTCATTATAATAGCACTACTCAAAAGAAGTTGTGGCGGTAAACAATATATATTTGAATTTTTTATGATATTTTTTCCTGAGTTTTCACCGTGCAGAAACTATAATCATTCTTGACAACACTGCCGGTATTAGAAGGAGCTTCCCTTCCGTGCTTAGGCAAACGAACGTGTACGTACGCAGTAGAGTAGAGTGGGGCAAGAGTACGCACTTAGTTTTCAATCGATCATGTGACCCTTATGAAGCAAGCTTCTGCATAACAAATCAGTGTCGATGATTCATATACTCTTCCTTTATGTTACCCAGTGAAAAAATATTGAAATTATTGAGATTCGTTTTAGTAGAACCCTTATTTCAAGACAAGTGAAAAACGCACTCTTACCCCACCGGTGGGGTAAAAGTGCGCATCGGGTGGGGTAAGAGTACGCATTTATCCAATCATGTGCTTTGAGTATATATTAACACAAATAAGAGTTATTAACATTTAATTGATGTTTACTGAGCATATATTAGGGAATGTTAAAAGATTACGTAACTCTTAAAGGGGGAGGGGGTCCTAAAAATGTGCACTTTCATACGAAAACCATTGTTTTTTTATATATACAAAAAACTACAGAGGTAAAAATATATATCAGGTTTCGCGTGGCGTATACTAAGGCATTTTCCTTAAAGAAAGTCCACCAATCACGTAACGTAAAACTTGGCAATTCCATCACCCTCCCCCCTATCTTACACCACAGACAAACAGACATAACACATTGAACATTTAATCATCAAATTCATCGTCGTTCCAACACTAACGACATCTGTTGATTTCAGTTAGTTGAGCAAATCACGAACCAGATGGCGGTAGTGAGCAAACGTCAAACTCGAGCAAAAACGATGCGCGCGCCACGATTGATCGATTGGCTAACTAATGATTTTTTGAATTGACCAGTAAATCAGTGAACGATGGAAATTTGACGAGTGTTATGTCTGTTTGTCTGTGCTTACACTATTTGTATGAATATTCTAGAAATTATATGGATTATCACACATCTCGCAACCCCTCCCAGCTAAACGTTGCGTAATTTATGAATGTTTCTTTTGATTAAATGAAATCATAATTTAGATGAAATTGTGTTTTCGTACTATGTTTAGGTGTACAACAAGTCCTGATACAATTTCATTATTTCGCTTCAGTGCTTTGTTCGCTAAGTCCTTTCTAACACCGAATTACTTCAACTTATCCTAAAAACTTGTGATAATTTCGAATTCTGTCCCTTTTTTCTTAGTTGTGGATCTTTACGCTTTGGAAGAAGTCTTATTTCGGCCGGAGATACGGGTTTGACATCATAACTCGAAGATTCAAATGCGTACTCTTGCCCCACCGGTTCCTGCGTACTTTTACCCCACAGTCCCAAAAATTATTCAAGTAATGCTTTTGACTTCTTGGAAAACCAACCGGATTGGTGTTCTGTACCATAAAGTACTCTATACAATAGGTTATCGAAATGGTATAATGTTCACCTGATTGAACGTATATATGGTAATGAAATACTAGTTGCGGAAACCCAATTATTTTTAGCAAAATGACCAAAAAGTTATCTAACTCCAAATCTCCCTTGTTGTTTATTCAAATCGTTTACAATTACACATGATAATAGTTGGCCAGAATACCTGTCAAACTGATGTTGCAGTGTTGCTAGTTTATCTTTTTTTATTACTTCAAAAAATCGAAAACGTACTCTTACCCCACGCGCACTCTTGCCCCACTCTACTCTACTCAAAATCAACCTATCAGGAACTGGTTCAAAAATGGTCCCGATTCGATACCATGGCACATCTCATCTCAGATCAATGCTAACTCGATTCACACATCGTTACACATAATATGTGTGCTTGGTTAAGATTTTCACTAAAAAATGTTTAGGGTAAAGTGCCCAATAGTGGACCCCCAACTAATAGTGGACCCTCCAGCCATTTTTGCATTATTACAGCACAATGTATACATTATGCTATGAAATTCCATCGGGAGAACCTACCTTACAGTCCTATGATTTGATTACATGCATTGGAAATGCTATGGAAAGTAAAATTAGATGATTTTTTTTTATTCTATAAAAAATAAACACGAGAGTGTCCATTATAGGAATATTTTGGGGGGTCCATAATAGGGCAGAAGAACGTCCCGAAACGAAACATGAAAATGAAAATCAAATGAAGTGCAATTTCCTATTATGGACCCCCAGGGGGTCTACTATAGGGCGAATTCAGTCAGACTTTAAAATGTTAATTTCAACGAATAACGTCGTGCATTTGAGTGTTTTATGTATGGATCGTGAAGAGGAGATGCAGAACTTGTTATTAGATATCAAGCAGAATTAATATGTTGAAAATTTCTACTCCGTATGACTGGAAGGGCATATTTCCGCTACAAGGGGGTCCACTATTGGGCATTTTACCCTATGTGTTTAAATAATTTATTTTCTAATGTTGATTTCTTATAAGAAAACCCAAGTTTTCACCAATGATTGCTAATTTAATGTTAAGTCTTTTGTTGGACTATAGTCTAACAGTGTGCATAGTTATTTGGAGAGAAAAAAGCACAATGTCGGTTAAATTAAGGGGTGCTCTGGGTGGCGATCTTGCCCCGTCCTCCCCTATCAACATATTGCTGGAAAGCTCGAGAATCAAAGCATTTTTTGCTGTAGTCAACTCATTTTTGATCAAAATGTCACTTACACCCCTCTGACAAATACACATTTGAAGAATTGCGAAAAGTCGAAAGGCGCTATTTTTCATCGATAAGAAAATGTTTATAAGCCTCACTGTTAGTAGTCAAGGAATGTTGGTCATGAAGCCAACACTCAGTACCGTGCTGTGCCCATATTTCGTTCACCTAAGGCAATGCGATATCTACTCTACTTATATACATAAAAATGAATTTCTGTCTGTCTGAACCTTATAGACTCCGAAACTACTGGACCGATTGGCTTGAAAATTTGTATGCAGTGGTTTTTGGGGCCGGGGAAGGTTCTTAAGATGGTTCGAGACCCTTCTCTCCTTCGGAAACTCGAGAACTAAGCAGAGAATAAATCCATTTTTTGGCGAAACTAAATTCGTCGGGTCTTCTAGTGTCTAATAAACCTGAAAAGTGTGTTATGAAGGTGACATTTCACTGTATAGCGTCATTTTTTATGTACAATTGAAAATCAATAATGTTGGGATGCATTCATAGAATTTCGTTCCAAAAGTTAATACAAACCTGTGCATTTGTATGGTCCTAATTCCAATCAGCTGAAAAGGCATTGTTCCTACTATATTTGACGCGGGTCTAAACTTGGCGCATTTTCTTATCAAATGATTCATAAAACTAATTTTCAAGAATCAAGCTAGATGCCTTTATTTACTGTTCTTATTTCCATAGAGGGGAAGTGTTCCTGGATTTCATCTAATGGCTCCGATATTCATCCCATCATAAACAAAGCAAAGAAAAGGTATTTGATTTATTTCTTATTTTTGTGCAGTGAGCACACATGTTGACAAAAAGAAGCAATGAAATTGGTGCCGTGTTTCTATGTTTCGCGATGAATGAGATGAATATATGTTCAGTGAGATGGAGATCGGAACAGTTCCCCTATGATAAAAAGCACATTAGGCCGATACAAATATTAAATCTATTTTATGTCAACCGCCCAGTCCCCACCCCCTTCAGCTTTCCAAAAATATTGAGGGGGCGAAAAAAAATTTTTTTTGTGGGGTTTTAATTTTTTTTTAAATTTTGAACATTATGCATCACTGTTTGTATCTTGGTGCGAAATATATCATTTATAGTTCATAAATTTGTCGCCAAGAGTATTTAATAAAAATACGAGCATATATCTCTATTGGCATAAATATTCTATATCCTATCAGGTCACGAATATTAAGGGGACTCTTGCTTACAGATTCCGTCTAAGCTCATTTGCAATATGTGACCGACCCATTTCCATCCACGTTCTTAAACATCTTTTTTATTGGTATTTGATGGCTTTTATGTGTCCGATATCCAGCTGTAAGGTCGTCAGAATTATAAATTTAAGACATCATCTTCGTTATCTTTGCCTATATACAACACGTGTTGTATTTCGTGTAGTACATTCGAATTTTGGTGGATGGATGAATCCGGTTGAGTCTCAAAATATTTCGAAAACTCGCAAAGGTAGCCAGCCTTTCTGACTCGTGCTTCCATGTCGATCCCAATTTAGCCATCTGATGATATAGATATTGATAGAAATTGAAAGAGATATTGATGATATTGAAATCCTACGATCGTCCGACTACTGAAAACTTTGAGGGGCTGTTCCAGTTTGACACTCAACTACCTGGTCCTGCTGACGTTGATAGTGAGACCCGCCACAAAGAAGCATACGGCCAGCTCGTTGAATCCACTCCGCACAAAAGAGCGTCACAGCACTAATATAGTATTTCGTGTTCATTAGCCAAATCAGAATCGATTACGGTATGGTACACGGTCAATCGCGCCGCCTGAGCCTGTCAAATAAATACAATAGTTAAACACACGGTCAATCGCACCCACTAAGATCTCATAGATTGAGAAGTAACAGTGGAGATGAAATGCATCCTTGCCTCACATCAGCGACTATCCAAATGGGGTCTGACAAACTTCCGATCCTATCTAAAAATCCCTTGCATGCTTAGGCCAATTCCAACTTCTTTACCTGCTTCATAATGATTCAGAGCGGTGAAAAATATTGCATCATAGTTGCTACAACATTGGCACAGACAGCATAGGGTCAGCCCTGAACACCTACGCCGACAGCGGATCGACCTTGGGGGCCCCTTCAGATTTTATGCCTCGGATGGTTGCTTTTTGAAGAAAACTGGGACTTTAAGAAGCTGTTCAAACTGCCCGAACCAACTTTTCAGCTGTCCAAGTCAGTGAGTAATTGAAGCAATAATATCCAGTTGCAGCAGCCATCCTTTCTTCATCGGTAGGGAAGTCGACCCATGCCCGCCTTTCCTGTCTCCAGCAGCGCCCGACTCCCACTTACAGAGATACAAATCGTTGTGGGATTCTTTACTCCTCTGATTTTTCTCGTTCCTCAGCCTTTGCTTTTCTACGCTCCTCAATCTTCCGACGGGTAATCATAATAATTTCTGTAATACATTCTTTTCGCTGAGTGCGCAGTTCATCAAAGTTGTTCTCGTAGGTTTCGATAAAGCATTCGTCGCCGCCCCCTTCCAGAATATCCACTACCCGAGTTTCAAGTGCTTCAACGAACGATCTCTTCACAGCTGGATCATCTAGTTGGTCTATGTTGATTCGTTACCCGAGCATCTCCTCCCGCCGCAGAAATCGAGCAATGCGTTGCCGGATCTCGCGAATTAGACGATGATAGTCAAACGCGATGTCAACTAAAAGCGGTTCTAAAAAAGTAAGTTGCTGGCTGCAGACAAGATAGGCGGTGGGAAGAAAGTCGAAATAACCGGCGATCATCGCCTACTGTTCGATATTTTACGACGCCTGATTGGAACAAGGACAAATCCGTGGATGCCAGGGAAAGACGCGACATGTCAATCACTGACCGATCTAACTGATCAGCTGAAACGTTGCTCGATCTTAGCACAAATTCTTCAACTTTTGACGACTTATTCTATTCGGATATAGGGAAAGGTTGACAAGGTTGACAAGTCTCCGACGACAGCAGGCAGGATTCCGGATGATCAAGTGAGAACCATACTACAAAGCTTTGCGTCATCCTGGAGCAGGTCAATGGATTTCAAGAGTCTCTCTATTTGTTACTGATTGACCATGGAAAAGCCTTCAATCATCTGAATCACAAAAAAAACTGCAGGACGTCCCTAGAAGCAAGGGAAGTCTAGACAAAATCCAGAGTCCTGCACAATGGAGTCGCTAGCGTAAGGCAAGGATGGATGTATTATATCTCTGTTCAGTGGCGTAGCCAGAAAATTGGTCTGGGAGGGGTTCTCCGAACATATTTTTTTTTTCGAAAAAAAATTTGTTCTGAAAATTTTGTCTTTGGGGGGGGGAGGTTATGTCCAAAACCACCCCCGTGGCTACGCCACTGTCTCTGTTGCTATTGCCCATCGTAATCGAGGAAATCATTGGCCACTCTACCAGCCCACCACCATAGAACAATCGAATACCTTCGATCCAGATGATAATAATGATCTACCAATGCAACATCGCTCTACCATGTACTGAATGACCTGGTCGTACGCTCCCACTCATCATCGTCAACAAGACCAAATCATTAGATGTGAATAACTCCAACTCCACGGTAGATGGACAAACAGTGGAAAGAAGGTCGAAAACCAAAGCCAGCCAATGTCGGGTGGCGGGACAAGCAAAATAGAACATGGAGATTCAATCGGTCTAGGCAATGCCCTTAACCTCGAATACGTGAAATCTGTGCTGTTATAGGCCAGTGAGACTTTGTGCGTATTAGCAGAGATCACATAGATTTGCAAGTATTCATCAACCGATGTCTACGTTTTACAGCTCGGACCTGGTGGCCTTACAACTGGATCCCGAATGCTGAGCCCCATCGACTATGCCATCGAAATTCGATATCAACAGCAACTCCACAGTATGAACGAACATAGGCCGGCCACGCACCACATAAGAACGGAGACGAAATCTCCAAGCAAGCGCTAGACAGGACATCGCAGAAGAGGCAGAGCTAGGATCTCCTGGCGATGAAACCCTAACAGAAGAATGAACGCAGTAGATAGAAATCAGACTTGGGCCAAGTCAAGGATGGAGATCTTTTACGTTGGCCCTATGTACCCCTAAGGGTCGATTTTTTAGGCTGCGTGCACACCGCGTCCACGCAAGGTACCCAGCATCAAATAGAGTATTAATGCACACATATACGTGTGTCGTGTGCACGACTATATTTGATGCTGGGTACCTTAGGGCATTGGGCCTAAAGCTCAGAACACAAGAGTGAGTGTGTGAAAATTGGATCCCACTTGATGAATGCCACATGTACATGGGTGCTGACTACTGAGAAGGAAACCAATCTAAGCCAATGTATTGTGTAACTTTGAATAGCTATTTTTACAAAGTAATGGAGATTTATTTTAGAACTTGTTTGGAAGAATGTTTTATTTTTCATAAAACAAGTGGAACTGTTGTAGGTCTCAAAAATCTAGGTTGTTTTCAGTGTTTCGTACCTTTGCATGGAGTAAGGTAAACGAAAAGCTGCAACTAGATACCCGAGAAGACATCGCAGATCATGCGGGGGTTTGGAAGCGCCCAGGCAGCAATCGCCGTGCATGAGCCGAAATTACTTCCTTACAACTCTTGCATGGGTGAGTTTAGCGTCCATTGCATCCTCTTTACGGGTTGACCCGAGGTTGTATCTATGCCACCAACAAGTAGCATGGCATTCCAATAATTTGAGGGACATGGGCTGATATGACGTGCTCCATCGATTCTGCTTCAGACTTCACATGTATTCCATATAGTCCGGGAAGCCTGCAATTCCAAACCTATGCAAGAAATTTATAAAACAGCCAGGCTCAGACAACACATCTGTGATTTCAAAAGTACATCTGACCATTGCCCTTATTGATTCAACCAGTTTGAGTTTCAGACTTGATTTAAACAAAAGCATCTAATTCTAAAAGTTATTTTTATAAAGTTTATGCTAAATTCACTACTGGATAAATATGCTACAAATATTCATATCCTTTGCATTCTCTAAAGATTCTTTGCTATCATTTTCCATTAAAATTTCAAATTTTCCATGGATTATTTGCATTTTGAACTTTTTTTTTGTTTCCTTGCTAGTTTTTTTATTTCCCCCCCTCGTACTTTTCAAGAGCTGTCGGACATAAAATAAATTTAATATTTGTATCGGCCTTATTGATGAAGAATCAACTTGACAACACAAAATGACTTTTGTGACAATTTTCTACCCCTACCTACAAACAGCTGAATATAATGAGTAAGATTTCCCTTTTTAAACTGGACATTGAAAAAGTTCGAACGTATTTTTCGACCCAAAATATCCTGCTTTAAATTAGGCTCACAATGCAATGTGAAGCTCCTAATAAATCTTATCAGACGAATAGACAAGGCAGTTGGGATTATTCTACGAGTAGAGTGACCGGAAAAATATGAATTGCTTAGAGCGCTTTTGATCGTGTTTCTGATCAGCATGCTGCTACCTACCTGGATACCTGGTTGGCTACAGCGTCGATACACCTATGCCTGGCGTATTGTAGTGCTCCATAATCGTCGGTCTTGGGCGATGTTTCCTCCAGTTTCCCCGAACGTTCAGGGTCCTCAGGTCCGATTCCACCGCGTGAAGTCAGCGTGTTCGTGGCCTTCCAAGAAGACGTCGGCCCCTATCTGGTTCTCTGTTGAATATTGTTTTCGCTATTCTTTCTTCTGACATTCGCACTGAGTAACCAGCCCATTGAAGTCTGCCGTAGTTTATACGATTCACAATATTTTCTTCTTTGCATACTTGATACAGCTCATGATTCATGCGTCTGCGCAACCATTTTCTAGTTTCCCTCCGACTCCGAGTATTGTACGCAGCACTTTTCGCTCGAAAACCCCGAAAGCTCTCCGGTGGTGCAAAGGGCCGACGAGATCTCCTTCTGAGCGTTGCCCGGCTATCGCCTTAACCTTTTGCCAGGTTAGATTTCGGTCAAGTTCTTTTATTTCTTTATTGAAGCTTCGCCGCCATGAGCCTCTGGGTCTGCCTCTGCTGCGATGTCCCGCTGGGTTCCAGTCTAGTGCTTGTTTACATATTTCGTATCCGCCCGTACGTAGAGTGTGGCCGACCCAGCCCCACTTTCGATCCCGAATATCTTTTGCTATCGGCCTCTGGTGACAACGACGATGGAGCTCGTTGTTTGAGATCCAGTTGTGAGGCCACCAGGCCCGAATTATATACCGCAGGCATCTGTTAATGAACACCTGAGTGTTCTCCACTGACACACCATGTTTCGCTAGCGTATAACAGCACAGATTTCACGTTAGAGTTGAAAAGGCAGCCCTTGCTTTCTTGATCAGTGCGCCTATGTCGATCTTGGTACCGCCGTCTGACGCCATTTGGCTACCAAGATATTGGAAGCTTTCAACATTCTCCACTGGTTGCCCGGCTACTGTGAAACTAGAAGGAGTCACCGTGTTTTCATCCAACGATTTGGTTTTGTTGACGTTGATGACTAAACCTGCCGAAGAGGAGCGCTCGGCAAGGTCGTTGAGCTTACTCTGCATATCAGAGCGCCGTTGCGCGGGGAGTGCAACGTCATCAGCCAATTCGAAGTCGTTTAGGTGCTCCATGGTTATAGGCTGCCATAACAGCCCGCGGTTTATTTCACGGTCAATCGCATCTACCAAAATCTTGTCGATTACGATGAGGAACAGTAACGGTGATAGAATACATCCTTGCCTCACACCAGCTACGACCCGGATAGTGTCTGGCAGGACCCCATTGTGCAGCACTCTACACGAAAAGGCCTCGTACTGTGCTTCGATGAGGCCGATGATTTTCTCAGGAACCCCCTTGCGTTTCAGGGCGCCCCACATATTCTCGTGATTGAGACGGTCGAAAGCTTTTTCGTAGTCAATGAATACCAAGTAAAGGGACTCTTGGAATTCGTTGACCTGCTCCAGAATGATGCGGAGCGTGACAATATGGTCCACACAGGATCTCCCGGCACGGAATCCGGCAGCCGTCGGAGAGTCGCATCGATCTTCTTCTGAATCCGGGCTAGGATAATTTTGCATAGAACTTCGAGAACGGTACACAAAAACATAATGCCTCGCCAGTTATCGCATACAGTCAGGCCACCCTTTTTGGGCACCTTCACTAAGATACCTTGCATCCAGTCGACCGGGAAAGTTGCGGTGTTCCAGATATTACGAAATAAACGATGCAGTAGTTGAGCGGATGTCATGGGGTCAGCTTTGAGCATCTCGGCAATAGAGGTAATAAACTATAGAGGACGATTGTCGCTGTCGTCACTGGCGAAACATCTTTTGCTGGCGAAGATAGGGCACTAAATATCAACGAAGGAAAAATCAGTACGTTTTGACAGATAGGTACCCAACATGTTTGGGAACGATAACAAAGGGAACTGCAGCGACAATCGTCCTCTATATTTTATTACCTCTATTATCTCGGCTGATATGCGATCGACTCCTGGGGCTTTATTCGATTTCATGCTTTGAATGGGTGTTTGAATCTCTAGCAGTGATGGATCTTTGACGTGTTGACGCGTGTTATACGTCGGATCCTAGGTAGATCATGCCGAGGTGGTGATGACCTGACTGGCACTTGAAAAAGTTTTTCGAAGTACTCGAACCAGCGTTTCAGCTGGTCAGTTGGGTCGATCAATAACTGATCATTCACGTCTTTCACAGGCATCGTTGCATTCATTTTCGCCCCGCTTAAGCGTCGTGAGATATCGTAGGGGAGGCGAATGTCCCCGGTTGTGGCGGCTCTCTCTCCTTCGTCGGCCATAGAGTCTGCCCACGCTCGCTTGTCCCGTCGACATGAGCGTTTTACTTCCTTCTCAAGAGCCGACTATCGTTGACGGGTTAAGACTTTGGCTCCTCTGGGTTTTGATCGCTCTATCGCGGCTTTGGCTTCTCTTCGCTCCTCTATCTTCCTCCAGGTCTCATCGGCGATCCATTGTTTTCTCTGGGTGCGCAGTTCGCCCAGATTGTTCTCGCTGATGGCGATCGGGACCTAAGCTGGTTACGTAATCCGTAAAACGCCATATTCGCAGCAGCAATACGTCTTTTCACTTCACGGGAAACGTCATTGTCGCATGTCACAAGCGTTCCAAGTTAAATAAAAATTCTTCAACAACTTCAAACACATTCCCATCAAGCACTACCTCAGCACCAACACCACTAGGTATTCATCTATCTCTACCTGACACCATGTACTTTGTCTTGGTAGAGTTAATGGTTAAGCCTATCCTCGTCGTCTCCCTCTTCAGTGGGACAAAAGCCTCCACTACTGCTCTGCGATCGATTCCAATGAGGTCAATGTAGTCCGCAAAGTCCAGGAGCATATGCGACCGTGTGATGGTATTGCCGTTCTTCTGCACGCCAGATCTCCCAATAGCGCCTACAAGTGCAATGTTAAACAATAAATTCAAAAGTGCATCACCCTGCTTCAATCCGTCTAAGGTCACAAACGAGGTCGACACTTCGTCTGCAATCCGAATACTTGATTTCGAGCCATCCAGCGTTGCACGTATCAGTCTTATCAGTTTCGCCGGAAAACCATGTTCGGACATTATCTGCCGCAGCTCTTTTCTCTTTACTGAATCTTATGCTGCTTTGAAATCAATGAACAGATGTTGAGTCTGCAAGTTGTACTCCCGGAATTTATCAAGGATCATCCGCAGGCTAAACATCTAATTCGTCGTTGATCGGCCTTCACGAAAACCTGCCTGGTATTCGCCGAAGAAGGACTCCTCAAGTGGTCTCAGTCTGTTAAACAGGATACGCGACAGGATTTTGTACGTCGAGTTCAGAAGGTGATCCCTCTGTAATTGGCACACTCTAGTCTGTGCGCTTTCTTATAGATTGTGCATATGAGGTCATCCAACCAGCCGGCAGGCAGTTCTTCATCCTCCCATATTTTCTGGATAATGTGGTGGATTGATTGATGCAGCTGCTCACTTCCGTGTTTAAGAAGCTCGACCGGGATCTCGTCCTTCCCAGCAGCTTTACTGTTTTTCAGCTCGTTTAGAGCCTTTTTAACCTCGTCCAGCGTTGGTGGTTCCACAGCTTGACCGTCGCCGACTATGTCCATCCTACTCCTTAATGCACCTTCATTTTCACCGTTCAACAAATCTTCGAAATGCTCCTTCCACGTGGCTGCCACCTCGGTTATTGCACATGGCGGGCACTGGCGCATGGGTTGGGTTTGTCGGTTGAATAACCTCGGGTTAGACCAGTGCTAGTTAACCAGTGCTAAGTTGAAGCCTAACAAAATCACTTCAAATTTAACGAATAAAAAAATCGTACTCACTTGTTTAATCACATAATGCCGTCCAGACTTATAACGTTTAATATAGTAGATATTTATTAGTCAAAAATGTACATGAGTATTTTGCATCATACATCATATAGAATATAACTGATCAAATCTAGGCTTATTTCTATTATCGATAGGGGTTTTCTAACATCTCTTGAGTTAAATTTTGATATGATCATTATCTTGTTAGCATGTGAGTCAAATTTTCGAAACATTCATCGATAGAAAACTCCTGACAATAATAGAACAAAACAAAGCCGTTTATCTCCCTACTATTTATCCTAACCTCTTTATGTACGCGCATTTTTTGTGACATTAACGAAACTCATTGTAGCCAGTTGTAGTTTGCAGCTAAACCGCCTGTTAACCGTTGATTTTGTTGAAACTTGTATAGCTCACTAACCTATGTCTGTGGAACGAGAAAGCCAAAGAATATACGTGTTACTAACAACGCAACTGTTGCAGTGAGATTTCTTATAATCCGTTTGTATCACCCACGTCCATTTTTACTCAACTTCCCTAACTCGTGAGCATAAAGCTGAAACTAATAACCATAACACTGCATAACCGACCAAACTGATACGCACCGACTGTCCTATTTCCGGAAGGCACTGGTGAACAAATCACCACCCAGTGTTGTCTCGAATGTCGAGGTCGAGACCCTCCGGCAGAAGTTGCAGGATCAGGAATCGACCATTCACGAGCTGCGCGAGCTGATACAGAAGCTGGCCAGCGAAAACAATCAACTCAAGTCGCATATCGACTCGAAGGAATACGATGTGCAGTTGTAAGTATTTCGTTATCGAGTTTGCAGTTTTTTTTATTACTCATTAATGAATAGTTACTTGAATGAAATATCCATCATTCTTCACTAAATTCTTACAGACGAATCGACAGTCACTTGAACGGATCTCCCACTGGCAACCCGGATGAATCCGAACCAACGTCCGATGGACGACAGTATGGCAAGCGACCGGTGAGTATGTACGAAGCACGGCAGCTACAGCGGGACGAAAACCGTCCCCCAATCACTCAAAGTTTATACTCGATGGCACCGTTGGCCGTGAACAATAGCTCCTCAGTCGCGGGCGGATCCAGCAAAAATAATAGTGCCGGCTCGGACCTCAACACTTCGGGCAGTGGAAGCCACTCTCAGTTGCCGCTGTTCGATGAGGTGAAGAAGCGCACCGATTTGGTAGCGAGACGGATCAAGGAACTGTTCGCTGCGATGCAGGACCTCGCGAAAACGGACGCGTTTGTTCCATGTGCCGAACGGATACGGCTGGCGGTGGCCGAACTTATTGCCATATTCCCGCCGACGATGCGCGAAGAAACTCTCCGCAATGCGCTTAAGCAGCTGAATTACAACACAAATCTAATTCAAACCGAATGCACACGGTTACAGCGTTCGTTCATTGAGGAAGGCAGTCACCAGTCGGTGCTGTCCGACAGTATCAAACTGAACATGGAACAAGTTCGGAATTGTGCTTATGACTTGGCCATGTCCACCAAGATATTGATCACCCATTTTCAGCAAACTTGAGACTATAGAGAAGCAAAAATTACATACCAACCACGCACCTTTTTCGGTACGGCGATTGACCAATATTTATACATACGACATACCTTTTAATTTGATAGTGTGCTTCCAATAGAACTAGTCGGAAGTGTTTTACGTCCTTAGACCAATTCAAAGGATTTGATGAGTTTTATTTTGCGGATTTTTTATTGTATCAAATAGACTGTAATGGGTTCCACTTAACGGTGAAAATAGATTCCACTTTAATCATTAACAGAGGTCCTGCCGTGAACTTGTCAGTGCCAATACAATTTAATCTAACTTTTCGAAATCTAACTTTTTGTAAAAAAAAATACCACGAAAACATAAGGTACAGTGGGGTAAGTGTGTAAAGGGTATTATACTGCCTTGAATCGCATATCTGTCCCATCTTTGCTGGGTTTCCTATTCATATGGGACAAATATGCGATTCACGACAGTATAGTGCATGTTCAATGCTTATGAGGTCATAAAAGTTGAATACAATATTGCATATGATGATGTTTATGACATAACGAATCATCTATCCCTGGGAGGGAGAAACAGATTCAAAAAATGTGTGTGTCAAGCCGAGCCGAAATCTAGCTGTCATGACATGTCAGTGTGAGCCGAGAATAAAACTCTCGTCAAGAAAATTTTCCAAGGCGGTATAACAACAATAACACACAAAACAAAATTTAGTCTTTTCAGGTGGCGCCTACGTTGATTGTTTATTCTTTTTGAAAATTTGCTTGTAGCCTGACGACAGTATTTATTTATTTGATGTGTAGTATCGAGAGCTCCCTCCCAGATCTATCCAATCTTCATATGCCTGCGAACAAAATTCTATAAAAATTTGTATTGAGTAATTCTCGCTGAGACCGGGCCACTATTTTCACGAGGTTCTTAAAAATGCCTAAATTTATATTCTTTCGAAAGCTTTTGGCGAGTATATTAAGGATCCGAGTTAAATTCTTCAGAAAGATTAGTTAGTTAAACACGAAATCATTTTAATGGACCCCTCAATTTTTGTCAATTCTTGACTCACCAAAACTATCATAACTCCAACATTTCGCAACCGATCATAGAGATCAGCATATCGTAGGAATGAGGAAGAGTGTATCCCCAATTTGCAATAATTTAAATAGAAGCAGCCATATTGAGTTTGGCCGCCATCTTGGATTTCTTTTTGAAAACTATTTTTCCGCCAGGTTCTCAATCACCGATTTTGAATATCAATGTATTGGTGGAAAGCTTAGCATATATTGTGCATTGTGTCCGAAAATTTCAGGTGTATGTTTTTTCTATCTAAAGTTATGTACGATTTACCAAATTATTTTTTAAAGGGCCATCTGACCAACGAACATTATTTTTATGGTTAATATTGTACTACGACGTCAGTTCCTTGATTTCATACACTATTCTAAGCCAAATATGTTTCAAAAATGAGAAACATCTACAACAGTATTTTATTTGAAGGGCTCAAAAGTTTTGAGCATAACGCAGCCGTATTCAAGTTATTGTATTAAATAATTCAATAATTTTGGTATTGGTAAATCGTACATAACTTTCGATAGAAGAAATATACACCTGAGATTTTTGGACACAATGCACAAAATAAGCTAAGCTTTCCATCGATGTATTAATATTCGAAATCGGTGGTTGCGAACCTGGCGGAAAAATACTTTTCAAAAAGAAATCCAAGATGGCGCCCAAATTCAATACTGCTGGTTCTATTTTAATTACTGCAAATTGAGGATACACTTTTCCTCTTTCCAACGATATACTGATCTCTATGATGATCTCTATGTTGGAGTTATGACAGTTTTGGTGAGTCAAGAATTGACAAAAATCGAGGGGTCCATTAAAATGATTTCGTGTATGTATAACTAACGAAGGGTTCATCTTTCTGAAGAATTTGTTATACTCGCCGAAAGCTTTCGAAAGAATATAAATTTAGGCATTTTTAAGAACCTCGTGCATATAGTTTATTATTTGTGAATTATTTGTGTATTTTAAAAATATGATTGTGAAGTGAAATGGATTAATCCTATGCTTTATCATCGTAATACCTATTTGAGTTTTTTTTTCACTTACCCCACTGTACCTTACAAAACTTGAGACAAATCAGGTTTTATTTAAATGACATTTTGGTTATGGCGCCTTAGAAAACATATCTGTATCCCGTTAGACAAAGTCATAAGAGAACTTAAGCGCTACAAATTCGTCATAACTCATGAATTGATTTCTCACTTCTGAAAAAAGTTCTTTGAAAATTGCTCAAATGAATGCTAATAACATTTTACAATACTACTTATCACACACTTGGCATGTGCACTGGAACACGTATAGTTGTTTTCTTGTTCTCTGTCGTTCTCTTAACCGACTCCAGATCATTTATACAGTTGTAGCATTCCGAATATTCCGATGTTGGCAGTGAAGCAATCTTGCATGAGCCTTTGCTCCCCTAGTTGTTCACGTACACAAAAAAAATATTAACAATCGTTTGAGTAAATCTCTTTAACACTCTTTTGTATTTAGCAGCATTTTCCACTTACTCAACATAAAGTTTTTAATTTTAGTCGGAGCAAACTTTCAAGTTGCAAAATTGCTCGTGGAAACTATTTGATATTTGATATTTTTAAGGTTGAAATCAACCAACATGTTTCCTGACGATAAGTCTCTGCATTCAAAAGTTAGAGTACAAATGTTTTCACCAACTATGAAACAGTTTCTTATTTTAAAATTTAATTACAGCTTACGTTTCAAAACCAACTATTTTAGATACAGATTGTAATCGGTAAAATTAAATTAAGCAAATAAACTTTGGTAGGTCGAAGGGCGCTTAAAATCCCACTTTGTTGACGACTAGCGTAAATCCTAATCAGTTTATGGTTAATGATCTAAAGACAATCAATCAGTGTTGTGTTCTTCTCTACGAGCTCAAACATTTCTGTCACACGCATACATATATACCTACATACATTTTATCAAATACAGTAATTATTGTAGCAAATATATCATGAAAGTATTTACTATTTCTACATAGTTACATTGGATAACAGTTAATTGCCGAATGTGCCAAAATAGTGCTTTGTTACTACTAATGAAGTAATACAATCATATTCTACAAAACTTGTATTTTCCATGATAAAACAAATAGTAATATAGTTTTATCATGTTTTATTTATTTTCCTAGAAAATAAAAGGATGGTTTGGTAGAAGAAATTAGTAAACGCGCGCATTTCACATGTTATTAACAATTTAGTCATTGTCTTCAAACAAACATAAAGTTTTCAACGTGCGATTAACAAAATAAAAACATTTATGTAGTTAATCGGTCCCAGTAAAAAAACAAGAATTTAATCACATTACACTTTACACAACCACAAAAAAAAACTGGTAGCAATAAAATGTTACTAATAACATCTGTGTAGTAAAACATCAATTTAGTCCGAAACCTCCTTTTATCGAGTTACTTAGTGAATTACGTAACGTAAAATTGTTAATTTTTGATCTTCTGCTTTGTGCCGAATTCCAGCCAGAATGTACTGAAAAACCCGAAAACCAGAACCAATCATCCGGGCGAGGGCGTTGCGAAACAATTTCATCTAAACAACATCTAAAAGAAAATCTCGAAACATCTAAAGAAAATGTGAACGCATTGTGGCAACAAGTCCACAAGGCGGTCAATTCAACAGATACAGATGTACTTGGTACCACACAAGGAAACCAACAGAAATGCTGGTTTGGTGTTGAATGCCAAATAGCGACAGATGAGGAAAAACAGGCCAGGAACCACATGCTAGTGGCGGCTACACGCCAAAATAAAGAACTATATAAGCTGAGGCAGCTGAGGAAAAAAACTACACCGTAAGAAACGGGGGTACAACGAAAAAGTACCCTCGTAGGCAGAGAGAAGCTTTGCCAGAAACAACGCAAGGCAGTTCTACAAAACGATCAAACAACATGCGCAAGAAAAGCGCACCGGCGCCAGTCATGGATCAATGAGACCTTCAGAAATCTGTTGATCGACCGAGCAGGGCTGGCTGCTAGGTGGGAGAGGCACTATGAGTTATTGATGAATGGACAATCGGACAAAGAGAGTACAAACAGAATCAGGATTGAGAATGATGTGCAAACAGTGGAGCCATCAACGAATCCCGAAAGTTGGGAGTGGTCGGCTGAATAAAAAAGTCCAACAAGTCATTGAAATGATTTGGGAGGGAGAAGAAATGCCTTCGAGCTAACGATGGCCTCACATATCCTATCTACAAGAAAGGGCACAGACTCGATTGTTCTAATTATCGAGGTTATAACACTCTTCAATACAAGGTAATCTACCAAATTCTGTTTAGCGGACTGCGCCAGTTTCCGGAGACCTTTGTCGGCAAAAATCCGAGAAGGACGATCTACGACGAACCAGATGTTTACTCTGCGACAAATCTTTGATAAATTCCGGGAACAAGTCCACGAGGCGGTCAATTCAACAGCTACAGAGGTACTTGGTACCATACAAGGAAACCTACGCAAATGCTGGTTTGGTGTTGAGTGCCAAAGAGCGACAGATGAGAAAAAACAGTCCAGGAGCCGCATGCTAGTGGCGGTTACACGCCAAAATAAAGAACTATATAAAGAACTAAGGGCAGCTGAGGAAAAAAAAACTACACCGTAAGAAACGGGGGTACAACGAAAAAGTACCCTCGAAGGCATTATCAATTTTTAGATTTTAAGGCAGCCTACGACTCAGTGAAACCCAACGAACTGTGGCATATAATGCTAGGCTGATTCATGCGACGTTGGATGGATCCAAATCGAGTGTCAGAATATCTGGTGAGATGTCCGATTTGTTCGTGACATTAAATGGATTGAAGCAGGGCGATGCGCTCTCTAATGTGCAATAATCAAAAACTTTTAAACGGGAGACTAAAAGAAGAGGACTGATCATAAACTCTGTCAAAATTCAGCACCATGTGTCTGGCAGAGAACGTGGCAGTCCAAACGGTGCTGGTCCCGAGATGGAAATGGATGGGGTGCGATTTGAGGTTGTCGACGAATTGGAGGCAGGGATTGAACTTATCATTTCATTATCATTTAGTATTCAGCCAATAACTCATTCCAGAGGCGGAATTTCGAAAAATGTTGTATGGCGGACTTCTAGCGCTGATTCCCCTCTACAACTTTGTCTAAGGGTATATTGCTCTATGTCTGATATTCACAGCGTGAAACGCTAGGATCACTCAATAAGGTACAGTGGGGCAAGTGGGTAAAGGAAATCGTATATTTCATGTTCATCAAGTCATAAAAGTTGGATATAATATTGAAATTGATCATATTTATGACATAACGAATCATCTATCCAATCTTTATATGCCTGCGAACAAGATCTTTGAAAAATACTTTTAGGATACAAAATATTTGGAAAACAAAAAAATCGGTTTCAATTTTTCACTTGCCCCACATGTGGGGTAAGTGAAAAAATGATTTTAAAAGAGGATTTTTCAATATAAAAACACATTTTCTGTTCATATATTTCATGCAAATGATAATTTTACTGAATAGAACATAACTGTGATCTTTTGTGATGCTTTTTGGCACTTCATGAAAGTCAAAGGGCACTAGAGTGCCTCCATTAAATGATTTTTATGTTTTTATGTTTTCTTTACTTGAATTTTTTGAGATCTAATATCTCATCTCCATTTGTGTCTAACACTACTTTCTATTTCAGGTTTATAGTAAGATAATGAACCTTGGCGATAATGCAGAGAAATTATCTTTGAAATATTCATCAAACCTGGAATTATATTGTGTTTTATTAACAATCCACTTATGATTTCAGTAGAAGAGTCTACATTAATAAATAAATAAATTTTATGAATTTCAACTAAATAAATCATAATTGTTGATATATTTGCAATAGTAGTGATTCTTGTATTTAAGCTATATAAATAACAATTTTTTCACGAATTATTTATCAAACATGGATTATTTAAAACACTGACACGCTTGGCACTTTGGGTTCCTGATTTAGTATTACCACGTATCATTGTAATAACCAAAAGCCTTCGAATGAGTTCGAATTGGTATCTTTTGTTTATATACGCTTAATAGAAATTATTTGTGTTTGGAAAAATAGAGAAATGCATTCAGTGTCGGAAAATTTTCACTTGCCCCACCCATGGTAAAAAACAAGCAAAGCAATAAAATATTTTTTTTTATTTTTTGGTGTATATATCAATATTTTTGTGGCTGGAATTCAAAACTACAAAGAAAACCAACTTATCAATGCACTAATTGAATGTGTTATGGAAACCAACATAAAAAAAATATTCGTTTTTATTGACACGCAAAACAATTTGTGCAAAAGATAAACTTGAAAGGTTAATAAACTTTTACTCTCGCATGTTGAAATGGTTCATTATTTCATGTTTCACTTATTTAACGCATTGATTTGAATGGCCTTGTATGATTGTGAAGTGAAATTGAATAATTCTGTGCTTCATCAGTGAAATACTTGCGTTTTTTTCACTTACCCCATTTACCCACTTACCCCACTGTACCTTATACTAAATGATAATAAGTGTTATTATCATTTAGTATATTAAATGATACTAGCATTTCCCGCGGTGAATATTAGACATAGAGCAATGTACCCTTAGACAAAGTTGTAGAGAGGAATCAGCGCTAGAAGTCTGCCATACAACATTTTTCGGAATTCCGCCTCTGGAATGAGTTATTGGCTGAATACTAAATGATAATGAAATGATAAATTCAATCCCTGATTGGAGGACATCGACTCCGGGGTAGACCCCGCACTCACTGGCTATGTGCAATCGAGGAAGGCGACTCGCGGCCCAAGAACTCGAGATGAATACAGTAATGGGTGCTCCAATCTGCCAAGTTTGTGGAAGAGAAGAAGGCGAAGAACTACCTTTCGTTCGAAAACTGACAACCGCTTTGGCGTGGCATGCTCCGAAAAAACGGTCTGTATTTGCATATCTCAGATCTGCATATGGAACTGAATCTAAGTTGTGATGTCGGTCTGACCCATCGGTGTTCCAATCTGCCAAATTCACGATTCAGCCATCTTGGATTTTAGTATGGGAGAGCCAGCCGTTTTATTTTCGTTTTGCACTGAAAATTAATTTTTCACCCCCGCCTTCTTCTCTTCCACAAACTTGGCAGATTGG
This sequence comes from Armigeres subalbatus, assembly GCF_024139115.2. Classification (NCBI taxonomy): domain Eukaryota; kingdom Metazoa; phylum Arthropoda; class Insecta; order Diptera; family Culicidae; genus Armigeres; species Armigeres subalbatus. The sequence continues at coordinate 93,055,487 of NC_085140.1, read as the reverse complement.
AGCACCTTGTACTGTATTCATCTTGGTCTGACCTACAGCCTTCTGACCTTCTCATCAAATTTATAATCCCCTGTTCATCACATGCGCTGCGGCCACCTGCAGCACCATCGCAATATGGCGAGCGGCGTGTTTGAGCATGTTGCTAGGGTTCTTCGTCTTCAAATCCATAAAACTCTTCTCTGTCGGACATATTATTGTCATCACTCGGCGGATTTATCCCACTTCTGAAAAATTGTAGTCTTGCAGCAGCCGAATTATCGAGACGTTTCCGATATTAATGTTCCTTGTGTGGAATGAAAGAACCGGACTGATCAAGCGAACGACGAATAATGATTTTTATTTTATCAACAAGTTTCAGTCGGGCAATCTCTCCCTAGATTTCCTGGAGATTTAAAGCCGGAAAACGTTTGTCCTGCACGTGCTCCCAGCTCCGTCACCATTTTCTATCACATCACCGTTTTCTACCACATCGCCATTAAGGTTCTCTTCATATTACTGCTGCCACCTCACCTCTAGATTACTTCACTTCACTCGTTCATGAGAAGGTTCCCGTTTATGTCCTTCTACATGCCGGGTTGTGCCACGTGGCCATAGAGCTTTCGTGCGTTAAAAGCGGGGCACAGTTCCTCCGTTTCTTTACAGTCACGATATTTCTGCTGGAGTTTCTTCCTCGGGAAAATTGAGTTTTGTCTGTTCCGCGCTCGTTTGTGTCGTGCCTCATTTGGTATTGCAGCAATCTCTCCCATGCTGCATTCTTCTCTTCTACTATTATTATTATTTATTCAGACTAAGGCCGAAGTGGCCTGTGCGGTATATAAGATTCGGCTCGGTCCATTCGGCTCGGTCCATGGCTACACGTCGCCAACCACGCAGTCTACGGAGGGTCCGCAAGTCATCTTCCACCTGATCGATCCACCTTGCCCGCTGCGCACCTCGCCTTCTTGTGCCCGTTGTCGAGAACCATTTTCACCGGGTTACTGTCTGACATTCTGGCTATGTTCCCGACCCACCGCAGTCGTCCAATTTTCGCGATGTGAACGATGGATGGTTCTCCCAGCAGCTCATGCAACTCGTGGTTCAGTCGCCTCCTCCACGTACCGTCCGCCATCTGCACCCCAACATAGATGGTACGCAACACTTTCCTTTCGAAAACTCCAAGTGCGCGTTGATCCTCCACGAGCATCGTCCAGGTCTCGTGTCCGTAGAGGACTACCGGTCTAATGAGCGTTTTGTAGATTGTCAGTTTGGTACGGCGGCGAACTCTATTCGATCGGAGCGACTTGCGGAGTCCAAAATACGTACGATTTCCAGCCACTATGCGTCTCCGAATTTCTCAGCTGGTATCATTTTCGGCAGTCACCAGTGAGCCCAAGTACACAAAATCTTCTACCACCACCATTTCGTCACAACCGATGCAAACTCGCGGTGGGTGGCTCACATTGTCTTCTCTTGACCCTCTTGCTATCATCTACTTCGTCTTCAACGTGTTGATGACTAGTCTGATCCGCTTAGCTTCCCTATTTAATCTTCTGTAGGCTTTCTTCATCTTCCTAGAGTTACGCACCAAAATATCAATGTCTTCGGCGAAACCAAATAGCTGAACGGACTTATTGAAAATTGTACCACTCGTGTTAATCCCTGCTCTTCGTATTACCCCTTCCAAAGCGATGGTGAATAGCAGACACGAAAGACCATCACCTTGCCGTAACCCTCTGCGCGTTTCGAAGGGACTCGAGAATGCCCCTGAGACTCGAACTACGCACATCACCCGATCCATCGTCGCTTTGATCAATCGTGTCAGTTTATCCGGAAAACCGTGTTCGTGCATTAGCTGCCATAGCTGGTCCCGATCGATTGTATCATATGCGGCTTTGAATAGATGATGCGTGGGCACGTTGTATTCACGGCATTTCTGCAGTACTTGGCGAATGGAGAACACCTGGTCCGTGGAGGAGCGTTCGCCAATAAAACCTGCCTGGTACTGCCCCACGAGCTCCCTTGCAATTGGTGCTAGTCGACGGCAAAAAAAAACTCAAAGGTGCAGCCCAATCGGGTTGTACGCAAAGGTGACGTTGAACTACGTGGCAGTACTGGTGGTTTTCGTGATTGTCTGCTGAGATTGAGTGAGTTGAAAGCAGACCAAGTTCCAGTTGGAATGTAGTGTTATGGAAGAAGAAGCTTGCGATGCATTTACGACTTTGAATGATTCACCAAAACCGATTGCTAAACTGTTAGCAAGTGTTCAGTAGTAAATAATCATACATAAATATTGTAACACACTGGAGTCACCTTTAACGCGGAGGATATGGGCCGCGTAAATTAAAACAACTTAAAAAACCGCATAAATTCCAAAATATGTCTAAATGAATCGCGTTAATTCCGAAATTCTAGTGAAAAAAAAAATGCATAAAAAGCGATTCGTGTAAAAATAACACGCGTGAAAAACGACTCCAGTGTACATCGGGAATGAAGCGTTGACTCTTCCTTGATCGGATGGTCCAAGAAAATTGAAAAACCATCAAGAAACGGCTGAGATATTAACGATCAAAGTCTATCATATATCGTGACGTTTTTCGATTTTTTTGTAATCGTTAAGTGTACCCCAATATAGAAAAGACAGACGTAGTTCTACGTCAAAATTTGGGATAGTACCTTGTAGGCGGCGTTCAGCAATGTGATTGCGCGGAAGTTGCTACAATCCACCTTATCGCCCTTTTTGTAGATGGGACACACGACACCTTCCATCCACTCCTGCGGCAAAACTTCCTCCCAAATCTTGGTGATGACCCAGTGTAGCGCTCTAGCCAGTGCCTCACCATCGTGTTTAAATAGCTCTCCTGGTAGTTGGTCAGCCCCAGGGGCTTTGGTGTTCTTCAGCCGGCCAATCTCCTTCTGGATTTCCTGGAGATCCGGAGCCGGTAAAATTATGTCCTGCGCGCGTTATCCCAGGTCCATCACCATACCTCCATCTTCGTCTGCCACATCGCCATTCAAGTGTTCTTCGTAGTGCTGCCCCCACCTTTGGATCACCTCTCGCTCGTTCGTATACTATAAGAAGGTTCCCGTTTATGTCCTTACACATATCAGGCTGTGGCACGTGGCCCTTACGTGAACGGTTTAACTTCTCATAGAACTTTCATGTGTTATTAGCGCGGTATAGTTGCTCCGTTTCTTCACGGTCTCGATCTTCCTGCTGGCGCTTTTTCCTCCGGTAAATCGAGTTTTGTCTGTTTCGCGCCCGTTTATATCGTGCCTCGTTCGCCCTCGTGTGGTGTTGCAGCAGTGCAGCGGTTGCGGTGCTACCAATGGCGGATCGAATATCTCTCTATCCATCTTCAAGAGACGCTGCGCCTAGCTGCTCTTCTGTTGGGAGTGCCACTTCCAGCCACTGCGCGTATTCTTGGACTAGTCTTCCGTCTTGTAACCGCCCAATGTTGAGCCGCGGCGTCCGACCTCGACGCGTGTTGTGTCGAGAGATTTGAGCGCAAGCATACTGCAACGAGGTAGTGGTCGGATTCAATATTCGCACTGCGGTAAGTGCGGACGTTCGTGATGTCGGAGGAGAATTTACCGTCGATTAGAACGTGATCGATTTGGTTTTCCGTTTCGTGGTTAGATGATCTCCATGTGGCCTTGTGGATATTTTTGCGGGGGAAAAGGTGCTTCGGACTACCATTCCGCGGGAGGCTGCGAAGTTTATGCATCGTTGGCCGTTGTCATTCGATACGGTGTGCAGACTATCCGGTCCGATGACCGGATGATTCAGTACATTCAAAGTTAATTGCCTATGTTCAGGGTATTAAGCCACCCGGAGTGGAAATTAATTACTATGTCTGAAACTCGATTATGCATTTGTACAACATGTGACAATGTCGTACAATTGCATCAAGGTGACGGAGGAGGAAATCCTGACCGAGCATAGGATGGCCATCACCGATCCGCCGGAACATCATACGTGCCACTGACGACTGATTTCGGGTCTGGAAGACCAATATCTCGCACACCGAGCGTGGACACCTTTTACAAGTCTTCCGTTGCAATTCCATTATAGAATATTATGACTCAGTTAAATATATTCTACTGTAATAAAATATATGCGTAACCTGATCTTTATTGAAGGATTTAGAAAGATTTTTCATTTACTGTTTTTGACAGATCAAAATTAAAACTAAAATCGTTCAAACGCATTTATTCTATTCCCATATACAAGAAGGTTATACTATGCATTAATAAATTGAATTTTATACTATCTCCGTATTGTTCAAGCTTAAACTAATTCGGGGCCAACCAGGCGAATAGCCAATTAGTATGACTTTTAACCTATTTAGAATACATTTATTTCTCAGTATAGTTCGGAAAAGGTATTGGAGGGTAACCGCTCCCTTCGGTGGGGTTTGATCCTACGAAACCAGTACGCTAGACAGGTGCTTTGCCTACTAAGCTACGAACCAACTGGCACAACCTCACACAATCCTACTTCATTGAGCGCCGTTGCTGATGAAGCAAGTGTGTATTAGCCAGACAATACTAAGGCTTTGGTCCGATTCGTGAATTAAAACCGAATTAAACTTAAAAGTGACAGTTTGAAAATTTTCAAATAACCCTGCTCGCAGAGCAAGATTACTTTTGACAGATATTGAATCATTTTTTTTTTCTAGCGTACTGGTTTCGTGGGATCGAACCCAACCGAAGGGAGCGGTTACCCTTCAATACCTTTTCCGAACTAAATTTATCACATGTTGTGCAAATGCATAATCGAGTTTCAGACATAGTATTTGAAGATGATGTTAATCCTAAACTTCATCTGTTCTTGGTTCTGGTTCTGGTTCTCTGTGTAATTACAGCTGACCTGGCAGTAACGGAGTAGTAACCGGGGGCTCAAATCACGAACCAGATGGCGGTAGTGAGCAAACGTCAAACTAGAACAAATCCGATGCGGGTGATCGTTTACCAACTAATGTTTACTTGAATTGCCCAGTAAATCAGTGAACGATGGAAATTTGACCAGTATTATTTCTGTTTGTCTGTGCTCACTTGTTACAAATCTGCTGTGCATTATCGATTACATATATTTAACAGGAATTATACTCATATTTTCTTCAAAGTAAAACTAATCTGACGATAAATGATGATAACAACCACCATCTATTTTATCTGTGATCTATTGTAACACGACACAACAATGAATTTGAATTAAAATCGATGTAAATTGTGGCCTTAAAAATATAATTAATAGCTCCAATTGACCAATGGTGCAAAGCGTGATGAAGCGTGTTATTACAGCTATTTCTTGTGGGAAGCAAACTACAAACATATATTCCAACAGGACCTCGGTTTCGGATGGTCTTTCGTATTGATAGATACACTTCCCTTTCGAGAGTGCGAAATCAATACTTTATGTACATTGACCCTTAACGACGCTGTTTGTTCCTGATTTGAATAGAACAGCATTGCAGAACGCAAGAAACATAATTTGTACATAATTGATACTTTTATAAGTTAGATCACTCAAACATACTTGTGTAGTTCTGATAGCTGAGTAATTTTCTTTGATACGAAACAACAGTTATATTTAGAGTATATTTACAACAATTTACAAATAAATTAGGCCATTACAAATATAGCTACTGAACAATCAAATTAATTATAGATATTTGTATTGGCCTTGATCAAAATGGATACCAAGATAGCTGGAAGTTTTATTCTATTGATGCATGTAATATGATTGAACGACATAAAATAAATAAAATGGTCGGTGTTCTTGAAACCGCAACAAACGCCTTTTTGACTGACTTTCGATACTTCCTTCGTAAAAATAAAACATAATGTGAATATATACATTAATGTATGTGTACATTTGCTTTAGTTAGGATATACTCAGCCACAAGATCGATGGATATTCGATACAATTTTTAATGAATGAGAACTGCTACACAAAAACTTAGACAAAAAAATGGCGCTTGGTACGACTTAGCAGAACGCTGACTAAATATGAATAATTGGCCATTCTCCTTTGTAGTTTATGCCCTCTATCATAAAAGTCAATAACAGCTTTCTTGGGATTCACTTTTTTATGCATTCGACTCATTTACAAGTTTGTACAAAATAAAACATCGGTACCTGTAGGTGTATTATTATGTACAACAATATATTCTACCGTTTTATTGCCAATTTAACTTATTCCAATTCACAATCACATTGCGTGCCACGCAATCTACGAGCACTTCCATAACACGATCGCCAAATTACCGCCAAAAAACAGGTACAGGATGTTCTTCGTTTCGTAAGAGACTTCGTAACCGAATCCTTCGCCGACGACCACGTGCCAAAAGGTGCCAAACTTTTTGTCCATCAATTCCTTGATTGCCTTGGCGGCGTGCTGGTCGTGTTTCAAACCGGTGGTGTTCGCGTTTTAAAAGTGATCGCATGATACAAAGTTTATGAAAAACGGGCGCAACATTTAGTTTTAGATTGATTTATTTACTTGCGGGACAAATGTATAGTAGACAGACATAAAAGATGTATAAGATTCTAAAACATTCCCCCAAAATCAATTAATTTATTGGAAAGGTATTAATAGGTACACTGACGATATCACAATATCCATTTACTTCTTCATTGCTGTTTGATTGTTTTGCCATTTATTTTTTTCCGTCCCTTATTTTAAATGAAATCCTAATAAATCTAAAAAACCCGAGGTACTTCGAGTTCTCCCAAGAGGTGATAAAACGGAACCTTACTGTAACATGGTTTAACAAAAGAAACGTGGGACATTTCACAATAACAAGCCCCAAATATTTTATTCAAGGTCAATTACTTTTGTTGCAAACTATACGGTACGGTATTGGAAAACGATCAAACAATATGGGTCGCGGTCAGTTATATGGATATAGGCAAAGTGGTCCACTTTTCAACAGCAGATTTTAATATTTACAGAAGAGAAATTATTTTCTAAAGAATATCGAATAACTCAATAAATTTTTGAGGGAATGTTCTAAAATCCTTAAAACGAAGATAAGGAGAGACGGATTACCTCGTAGTTTTGTGCGTATTTCTCACACGCTGTAATGCTCAGTTCTATCGCCTCGGCCCGGACATCGTCATTCATGTCAGAAAACTGGTCCAGGATAAAACAATTTAAATGTCTATAAGCGTGCATCCAACGATTCTAGTTCAAGTGTAGCGAATACCATGAAAATTGCACAAAAACGATGTTTACCCTACCTTAACCAACGGGTAGATATGAACAATCTTTTTGTCGGCTTCTCCTTCCGCTTTCGGTTGGTCATCCATCGTGGTTTGCTAACCGTCCAACGAGAATCTATAACGATTCAAAAGCACCTTCCTGTCATCCGTTTTCTTTCTGTTCTACCGCTAATACCTGAGAAAATCGCCTAAAAATCAAAATCTTTCTCTAAAACTTTTTTATCACCCAGACAAAATTCTTCCAACTCAATCGAAATCTTTTCCCCAACTGTTTATCGGATCGCTATGGTGATTCATCATTGAAGTCACCCTCCTTCGAAATTTATTTATTATGAATTCCGTGTCCCTTTTTGCACATTTGCAGCATGATGGAACATTTTTCTGCACAACCCCCTTTTCCTATACGCGGTTGGCATGGTAGCACCCGTCGTACTGTTGGCTTCTCCTTGCTCATGCGTAGTACGCGTGAAGATGCACATGTTGATATTATTTTAGCGGAGCCGTACGCGTTTTTAATCTGTGGCCAATTCTAAATACAAGCATAAAGAGATTTGGCGAGAATTTTCGGATGTTATTTATTCGATTTTTGCGAATAGCAAAAATTCTGGCAAAAATCGACTCTAAATGAAAAACCAGCAGTTCCCCTTAGCATCCAAGTCATACTAGATATGCAAGAAGCTATGTTTAGCTGAGTGATCAGAAGTCTGATAACCGCCAACGTGGAAATGCAGAAGGGAGTGACTACAATTCAAAGGAATCAACCGCCAACCCTCACAACCACAAGAAAACGATCTGATCGATCCTTCATCGAACTCGCTACCTATAGCCATTCAAAAACACTCATACCAGAAGAAAACGACCCTCTGAACACCTCTACCAATGAATCCAATTTTCCAGACAGTATGCCAAAACCAGCTCTACACATCTACTACACCGAAGCGCCCAACTCTCAACCGGCACAGAACCCAGGCCAAGGCCCCTAAATTACCAAAAAATCAGACAAAAGGGAACATATATGGCAAATGAGCTGTTGTACGGTTTCCAGAGTCCTGACACGATGCGTCCTTCGGATGGTCCACCAGGCTGTTCGAGTCGCAAGAAAAGAACAGGATGCGTTTATCAGGCGGGTGGTGGGAAGAAAGAAGGCCGACAAAGGTGCCCAAACCGATGCCTCCTCCTTCCTTTGAGGAGCGACCATGGCCCAAGAAGCGATTGATTTCGCCCTGACGGCCAATGCAAAAAAGACTGCGCCTAACCCGAAACGGCTCAGTCAGTAATCCGGCGAAGGCGCTCAGAGCAAAGCCACACGACTATTAACGCCAAACATCGTCTGGACGGAGCAGATCGGAGTGCAGAGGAGCCCGAAGTGCGTCGACCCGAGAAGGTGACTTCTCGGCCCAAAAAGGCGAAGGCACCAACCAGGCGCAAGTCACCGGGCCGCAAGGGACCGAAAATCCTTGGCAGCTGGTCAGTAGGGCAAAGCGGAAGTCGCAAAGAAAGCTAAGGACAGAGGCGAAGCCTTGTTGGTGAAAACTGATAAGGAAAAGTACGTTGAAGTCCTTAAATCGATGCGGGCGGCCGAAAAGCTTTCGGCGCTGGATCAGAACATGCGAAGCGTCAGACGCACCAAGTGAAATAATCTTGACAATGAAACACGGAACGCAGGCTAGTGGGACTGGCTACTGTAATGACTAAGCGAAAGATTACTGTTCGGTAAATTGGAAGAATCCATCCAGTAGGGTTCTCAGAATATTGTTGTATCGAGAGAGTATTGAGTGGAGCAGGGCTCTTGTGCTTGAGCGCTGATGATAATAAAATCAGAATTAGTTTGACTGACCACGAACTCGGACGTGTATTTATTTCCCTTAAAGAACATCCATTTTTAGTGAAGAAGCTAGTTATATCAGCTACTTGAAGCTGGCCCAAGAGGTCTTGGGTGACGACGCCGAAGTGAGGTCGTTGGGGGCGGAATTGACCCTCTAGTGCAAGCAACTGGACGAGGTCACGAACGCAGACGACGTCGTCTCGGCCGTCAGAGACCAGTGCGGTTGCGGTACAGAGGTCGAGAAGACCGGCGTAGCCAGGATTTCGAATAGGGGGAGGCAAATTTTATAGGTCTTCTGAATCGTAGTTTTATAAAAACACATGAATATTAGTGCTTGGTACTTTTTCCTTCTAAGCTCCAAACACTCTGAAACCAAATCTACAACCAACAGTAAAGGCTGAATCACAACAGCGCGTCAGCGTTGAAGTCAGCGTATTGTACTAAAACGCAATGCCAATAAACGTGACGCATTTACGCCCGGATTCTTCAGGAATGCCTCCAGCAATTTCTTCGGCAATGTCTTCAGGAATTCCACCATCAATTTCGCCGGGAATTGACCAAAAATTCCATCATTATTTACTCCAAGAAATCCTCCACGAATTCCTTTATAAGTTCTGCAGGGAATTCTTCAGATAATTCTTTCGTGCTGTTTCCCATAATAAAATTTGAAAAATTGCACCTTGGAATTCCTAAGAATATTCCGAAAATTCCGCAGAATTGGCAATAAACATTCCTGAGAATTTCGCAAAAAATCTTTGAACTTCCTGTGTAAATTCCATATTTTTTTCCGTGAAAGTTTCGAATAATTTTTCGTGAAATTTTCAAAGAATTTCATCAGGAATTCAACCGAAAAATTATACAGAAATTATACCGAAAATAAAATCAATAATAGATTTTTTGGAGGAATTCCTAGAAAATCCCAAAGAAATCCTGAAAGAATTCCAGTGGAAACTTCAAGATTTCCACTGGACATCCTCCAGGAGTTTCTTCGAAAATTCCTCCGGGAATTCTTCCAGGAGTTCAACCGGCAAATCCTCCAAGAATTTCTCCAGGATTTCCTCCGAGAATTATTCCGGTAGTTCTATCGGCAGTTCGTACGGGGGCTCTCTGAAAATTCTTTATGAGCATTTCTCCAGGAGTTTCACTGGCAGTTCCTCCGGGTATTCCTCTGTGAAGGAACTCCCGGAGTAATTTCCGGAGGAACTCCCCGAGGAATTTCTGTAGGAATTCCCGGAGAAATTATCAGAGGAAATTTCTTAAGAACTGCCGGAGGAACTTCTAGATGAATTTCTTGAAGAACTACAGGAAGAATTTCCGGAGGAAATCCTGGAGAAACTCTCGTAAGAACTTCTTGATGAGCTCTCGTAAGAATTTCTGGTTGAAATCTCGTAAGAACTTCTGGATGAACTTCCGTAAGAATTCCAGGAGAAACTCCTGGAAGAATTCTTAAAGGAGCTCCCAGAGAAATTTTCCGAGGAACTTCTGAAGGAGATTGTAGATAAATTTCCAAAGAAAGCCTTAATCAGTGATCCCCAAAGTGCGACCCCCGAAACCTGCGGCCCGCGAAGGATTTCAGAATATACACTTCATGTGGCCCGTTGATACGGATTAGATGTCATCAAAAGCTTTTCATCATGCCCAATTGTTTGTGCTTCAGGGAATCTGTCAAGTTCACATCATTATGATGTTTAAGAACCAACGTAGGACAACATAATAAACAACTGTGATGGTATTGTCCCGAGCTATGAAAATATTTTTACCCACATATTCAAACGAACAACATGTTGGACTTGAGATCAAACTAATGTTGTCATACACTGCTCTGAAATGAGAAATCTTGTTTTTTAACTCCAGAAAAGAATCTGAATATCAACGTACTTTTCGCTACCTAAATTGTTTAACAAAGTCAACTTCCACCCGTAACGCTGGGTAGACACCTTTACGTGGTGTGTTACGGAGTAAGATCTACCACGGTTACATTGCCAGCTACAGGCAAATCCTGACCCAACAAATACCTTCCTCATTATCCAACTCCGTGGTACTTATGAGGGTGTCGCTAAGTCGGTGGCCTCTCGTTAAGTAAGTACCTACCACATCAAAACTTCCTTCCTCTCCCTAGTTACGGTGAAGATGGGCGTGGCCAGGAGTAATAATCCTCATTTATTTTTGTTTAAGACTGGAATCAAGGACAATTCCCCTTCTTGATTTCTGATAGCATTCTAGATAAGGATCTCATAAGTAAAACATGAGTATCACTAGTGTCCAATATACGAATTACACCGTAACAATGCTAATGTTAATGCTAATGCTAATGCCTAAATTGTTTAACAAAGTCAAGATTTTGTCCATGCTCCGATTAGTTGATGAAGGTTTCAATAAATTTCAATTGATCGGAAATCTGGAAACACGGTAAATAGTGCAGAATTCAGATTTATTCAACTTCTATTCAAAATTGCTGGCAAATTCACTTATCGCCGAAACATGTTTGACGTTATTTGACACGATGATGAGTTCAATGACACAGAATTGGGAGATTTCAATATTTTGACTACCCAAATTGGAAATAAAATTATCAGAGTCAAATCATAGCTAATCAAAATCTCTTTATTCCATAAATTTATGCGCAAAATTTTTGCATATTGAAAGTCCTTGAGCCGATTTCCCCTTGAAAAAGACACAATTCCCGTGGCGAAACGTCGGGTCAATAATAAACTCGTTGTAAAAATTGTAAGATTGAGTAGCCGTTCAATAAATATAATTAAAACGTACAGTCGATCCATAATCAGGAATCGTTACTATTTTGTAGTGAACAATAATCCTTCAATAAAAATTCAAAATCTTAGTATCGGGTGACATTATGCGAAAATATGTTTCTCGTGCCAAGTCCGCTACCTTAAAAGTATCTGTCAGTATCAACTAAAAGTCAGCTACGGCAATAAAACCCGTAGAATAAAATTTGCTTACTAGTATGTTATTTGAAGAAGATTAATCGCAACAAGTTTTATTCAAATGTGAATTAGGTGTATTAAAAATAAGTTTGATTAGGCTTTAAAATTCTACATGAAACACAAATCAAATGTTGCATATGTAATGCGGCCCGCTTCAGCAGTTCAAAATTGCTATGCGGCCCTTGATTGTAAGCATGCTGGGGATCACTGGCCTAAATGAATTCCTGAAAGAAAGCCTGAATGTATTTCCGGAGGAACTATTACGCATTGCAAGAAAAATTGAGAGTCCTGGAAAATTCAAAGCGCCTCCAATGAATATTTTCCGGGTTTTTGATCAAAGGCAGCTAATGCTAAATTTGTGATGCTTTGTTTATATTTATATCTATGACATTTCTATATTCAATTCAATGTGGAGAAAAACAAGAACTACGAACTATGCCCGAGATACTCAACAATCCTTCCCTTTAGTCGCTGCGAGTTGTGGAACTTGCCTACCAGAACGATCGATTTCCGTTCAAAGCGCACTGGTCCAAATCATGGTGTTTGGATCGTGGGACTCTTAATAGGCTCTACACGATGGCCTTCCAGTGAGAAAAAAAGGCTGTTCAGATTCAGTTACCCCCCTATAAAACCAATCATTATTAAGACATTTTTTTAGGGCATGAAACTGTTTGACATTCTTCTAAATTTGATATTTCTTTGAATAACTGGCCTGACCACTGAGCCACTACATATTAGGGACCAATTCTATACACTTAAGGTTAGTTGACACCGACAGGATGCTGATGATCAGTCCTTACATGTTATGAACGCGTGTAAACACGTCATTCAACTTTTTGGGCTTAGTGACAATAGGTGACAATTGCTTTAGTATCATGTTCAATCCAACGCACACTATGTATGACTTGGTCTATGCGGGGATTGCCTTCTGCGCGTTATCTCCGCGAAGCTATCCAAATTTTTCTTTTTCTCCGAAATACTAGTGGAACTCCCGGAGAAATTTTAAGGGGAACAGCCGATGGAACACCCGGAGTCGAATTTCTAGAGGAACTTCCGAAATCCCATTTCCCTTGAAAATCCTGCCAAATATCCTCAAAGAATCCCCTGTGAAGTTCCTGGAGGGATTACTAGAAGAACTTTTGGAAATACTCCTGGAGTACTCCTAGAATGCATTCCTGAAGGAAATGCCGGAGATTTTCCTGGAAGAATAGCCGAAGAAATGTCTGGAAGTAAAACTTGAACAGAAGAAAAGAAATCTTCAAGAAATTTCCTAAAAAAAATAGTTGGGGGTTTCTAGATAAGGAGAAATTACAATTACAGGAGAAGTATTTTCGAACGATTTTCAGAGGAATTTGTGGATATCTTTCCTGAGGAATATAGAAGTTCCCAGGCCCTTCGCTGAATCTTAACAATTGTGCAACTGCCCAGTAACTGCTGTGGCAGTTAGTCTCGGAGACGAGGGCCGATGTCCGACCCGTACAACGTCCCTCTCGATAACGGCAATTGGTTGGCGGACGGGTCTAGGATGGCGGCTATTTGCACGACGGAACGGTACCCGATCCAAGAGGAGGTACACTCCTCTGCGGAGGGTATCGCGATAGCCAAGATCAATGGTGTGTTCTATTGTAGCTGCTATGCCCCACCAAGCTGGCCATTAGAACAGTTCAACCAGATGATCGATAGGCTATCGTCTGACCTAGTGGGTCGTCATAGCAGGAGATTTTAACGTTTGGGAAGTGGAGTGGGGTAGCCGCTGCACTAATCGAAAGAATCAAGCATTACTAGAGGCACTAGCGAAGCTCGACGCAGTGCTAATCAATGATGATTTCGCTAGCACGTTCAGAAGGAACGGGGTCGAGTCATGGATTGACGTAAAGTTTGTCAGTCCTGGCCTGGCATCAGACTTCAACTGGAGGGTGGACGAGGGTTACATCCGTAGTAATCATCTAGCAATTCGCTTAAAGATCAACTATGGTGTGCAACATCCGAGGTCCGGGGATCCCTGTCAGGCCCGTGTGCGGAGAACCAATCACTTCGACAACGAAGTTTTCACCGCGGCCCTGGGACTGGAAGCCAACACTGAAAGTCTAAGCGGCGATGCGTTGGTAAATGTTCTATCACAAAGAATAATAAGGAATAAGTTTTGGCTGTTACGCCCTTTTCAAATGTTGGTCTAGATTTGTGCTTTTTCCGCACCTCCTATGAGGTGAGGTGTTTCGAATTGTCGATAGGTACCTCTCGTTTGAATTACACGGTCGTGAGACGTGTCGAAATTGACAATTTTCGAGTCAATTGAGATGCAGAATAAACACAATGAATTATTTACAGTGGTTGGTTTTGACCCGCCGCTGTCAGCTTTCAGGCGCTATCGTATATGCGCAAATAGCCAGCATGAGTTAACCACCAGAAATTTGTATGGCGAAAGCCATCTAACGAGGGTTTTCTCAAATTTTGGATCTTTTCATGAAAAACTATTTGGCACCGGTTATGTAGGAAGGTGTCCGCTACTACGCTTACCAATTATTTTTTGTTAATGATCGTATCCCTACCTCCCATCTCTATTCTTGGCCAGCCAATCCTCACGAAAAAAAAAATAAATGCTAGAAAAATGTTCAAATTCTCGGCATCTGGTCTTGGGTTCAAACCCCACCGAACGAGGGTGAGAATGGGACACTGGTTTAACAACTTAGCTTAGAATACCTTTATAATGGAATTAATGTAACTAAAAACAAAAAACTGAAATATAAAAGACCTAATTGAAATATTTAGATACACGATCTCCCGAGCAAAGCTTGAGAGCAAAACGATAACTCGTTTTGATGTTGTGAAATCGCCAAATATTATTACTTAATTTGATATCTTTTTGGTCGTTTTAACGGTTAAAATAACAAAATGTATAGCAGAAAAATCTTACTGTGACATCAAATCGAAAACTATTCTTGCTATCGATGAGAACAAATCGAAAACTAAATTTGATATTGGTTCCGATAACAAAATAAGTATACAAATTTGATGTCAGATCATACAATTTAGAAATCTACAGCAAAATGAGATCAAAATATGTAATCAATCATGATGGTTCATATTTGAAAACAAATTATGATTTCAATTTGATGTCGAAATCAAAATGTATTTTCTATATGCTCTCATTATGTTTTCAGACTTTGCTCGGGTACTACACTGCTTATGAGAGCGATTGGCAATCTCAGCCCCAGCCCCATTATCATACTGTTAACGATACTGTCTTCTCTTAGCTGGTGATAAGTACCTAATAACATCATTCAACTACAACTGCAGTTTGAGCTAACCCATCACGGCATGATAGTCAAGTTTTCGGAAAAAGTGAAGCAGGTCAAGAAACATATTATTGTAAACTATTTATTATTGATACCGTCAAATAACCAATCGACTATTTACACAGCTACTTATTAATAATCTTAAAATAAAGTTCTAAAGTAAGTCTTTCACGTTTGCCGTCAAATTACGCAAACAGATCTTCCCTGTCTGCGCCGTTTCCGTCGGCGCCTTCCTCCAAGCTGGAGAACAGCAAGAAATGCGACGGCCTGTGCACTTCGTGGTAGAACTCCTTCGGATTGGCCAGCTGCAGTTCGTACTTCATGTTCGGATCGTGCCGCACACCCATGAAGTTGTAGTTCCAACTGGCCTGGGCCGGTACCATGAAGAATCCGAGGAACTTGTTCGACAGCAGCATTTGCACCCGTTCGTAGTGCGACGGGAGATAACCCTTGGGGTTGTTTCCCTTGTCGGTGTTCTTGTGGCCCCACTCGTACCCAGACGGGGTAAGTTTGTAGGCCGTTAGCGAACAGGAACCGGGCGTGAATGAGCACGTGATGATGATGGTTTTCTCTCCGTCCCACGTGGTGTTCTCGGACATGATTTTGGCGTGAGTTGTGATGTCCTGGGGCGACAGCTGCGGCAATTCGTTCGGCTGAGTATGAATCCAGCCAAGCGGTTCCATGTCCTTGAGATACTGATGGGTGGGAAGAGTGTTGGGAAGGTTAATCTGTTGATGGGTTCCCCACTGCGGAGGCATCACGATGCAGCGGATTTCTTTGACCTGAGGATTATCAGGCGGGCTTACGCCATACAGATAGCCGGCTATTTGGGCCCGGAGATCGGAAATTGTGACGAACTTTTTGAGAATGTTTTTCGGCAGGATGTAAGTGTATCCAGTTTCCTTAATGTCGTCCGAACTAACGTAGATGTGGTTTGTTCGGAGGTGGAGGTTCGTGGCGGAAATGGCTCGAACACGCCATTCTGTTTTGGAACTGAATGTTGTGGTTTCGTAATTGCTGGTTGTCGATGTTATAATCTCATCGCCATGTTTGTTGGTGGTTCTGGTGGTAGTTGCAGTGAGTTGTGACTGTTCCTTAGTTTGTTTTTCAATTTCTGCGATCTGTTGACGTTGAGCTGATGGCGCCGATATCTCCATACCAAGAATGATGTCACGAATTTCGGACTGAGTTAGAGAGGCCACATTGACGTTATTCTTCTTTCCATAATCTGCAAGAATTAAATCCTTTAGCTGCACCTCAACCTTAATCCACTCTTCATCGCTGAGAGTTGGCCAAATATGATGAGCTTCAGTAATGGTAGTTTTATCCGGCTTAAGGATAACTTTGGTTCTCTCGGTATTGACATGCAAGGCACGCAGGATCAGAATTAATCGTGAGAAAGCGGTGTAGGATGAGATCGTTTTCAACCAGTCGTCGTACAAATTGAACAGAACCATTTGCGGCTCGGTTGCCTTCAGAATCAAATCGCCGAACTTCTCGACCTTCAAACATGCCTGGAACGGCAGTTGGAGTTCGGAACCCTTGATCACGATGTTCGGGAAATCGAGCAGATGCACCTCAAGAGGATCCAACATACCCTTTCGGGTGACAATGATCTGCTTCGGCTGTTCTTCAACGGGAAGGGACCGAATCAACGCAGCTACTTCTTCAGCGGTCTTCCACTTAGCTAACTGTCCAAGACGCTTCTGGCCTGCCCATACCGAAGTGTGAATAATCTTCAAGAACAATTGTCCTGTTCTCGGGTTGAAGATGAAAATAGCTCCGTTGATGGGTTTGGTTGTTAAATTACCTTCAAATGTCTTATGAATCGTTACTCGGTACACGTTGGTATCGTCCACGAACCAAATAATTTGATTCGAGAAGAGTTCTCCGTAGTTTTGCGAGGACAAGTAGGGTTCAGTCGGCTCCGAACTGTACAGTTGTAGTGCTTTGCGAATACGCTCACGAAGTACATACAGAGCTGGATTGGCCTTCATGATCTTCGCCATGGCTTGTTGAATCAATGGTTTGCAACCGGGGAACCAATTTCCATAGGCACTGTGCAAATTGTATGCTAAATCAATCGCGATCAAAACTCCAGTTGGTGATGGGTAGATCGACATATTGTCCGTTGTGTAATCCAAAAACTTGGCTCTTGCGTAACGCTCGACATCGTGGGAATCATAGTCACCCCACCGGAGCTGCACATCCAGCCAATACTTCTGAGTGGTTGTGTTGTCCATGGTATCTTTAGTATCGGCTAGAAGCGATGGTCGGGACACGTTCCATTTATAAGCTGGGAAAAGCAGGATATCTGCACAAGATGAGTTCATCTTGTAAGACTTCCTAGGATGGATGGTCTCCTTCTGTACAGTTTCGATTTCCAGCGCGTCCAACTCCTGATCAAACACCTGGCACAAATCCATGACTATCGATTCGTGAATTTTCTGCCACAAGTGAGCTCTGAAGATTTGAATCAACGAAATCTTCAGTGTCGGAATTTTACCGTGCATAAAAATGCCGGTCAAATCCAACTGCACTTGGAAACCAACGTACACATTGGCTCGATTGATCGTCGGTGACCACCACAAGGTGAAACGACGGTTCGGAATCTGGTTCAAACCGGAACGTTGTGCATTGGTTAACTTCTTGTACTTCATAGATTCTTCGAAACCCGATGCCTTTTCCCAGAAAAGACCTTCCCACGTGGGGAAGTACGTTCCCTTGAATAGTGTGTGTTCTAATATACCTTCCACACCACCCAACGCTTGGATCATGTCCGTGCGATAGTTGTTTAAGTTCCACAGCTTACCGTCGTGACGTTGATGGGTCCACCAGAAAGGATTCTGTTTCAACACCTGATACTGCTTGAACTCTGTCCTAATTCTCCATCCCTTATCATACGCTAACGTATGTCGATCTTTCTGGAACAGCGTATTGATCCTAGGGATACCACGATCCCAGCTGTCTTCCAGATCCTCCAGCGTCAATCGTCTATTCTGTGCATTCGCTTCCTGTCTCTTCAAAGCGTATTCGGCCCATACACGTTGCGAATCGATGAACTCACTTTCCCACGGCTGAATGTACCGATACAAGTTGGGAATCAGCTGATCCTCGTCGTGAGACATACCCGACCGGAAATGGGTAATGCCCACATCAGTTTGCTTCGACCACCGAAGATCCGATTGTGGAATCAACACATGTCCCATACTCAACATTCCCAATCCGCCCAACTCTTTGGGCGTGTAGAAAACCACCGGCGGGAATCTCGAAGGCATTTTCGAATTCAGACCAATTTTGATACGAGTCTGAATTTTGTTTTCGCACTTCACCAACAAATCAAGCAGCTCCTGTGTGTTGACAACTGCCTCACGGAAATAGGTCATCAACCCAATCAGAGCAGTATTCCACTTATTCACAATCTTTGTGAATGTTGTTGAACCGGAGGCCATCAGAATCTGACGGACACGATTGTGGAATCGAGACAGTGATTCGTCGTCTACCCTTAGGAAACATTGTGCCGTTCGTTCCTTGGTTACCTCATTCTGCAAATTCCAGACCCCGTCACGATGAGTAAACTCTTCGTTTTGGGTACGGCATTTGGGAAGGATTCTGCACTCAAATCCGCACATATTGAACAGCAAGTTGGGATTGTCCTTGGAGTAGACTGAAACGAATGTGTTGTCCCACTGAACAGTGGTGACCGATCGTGGCAAACGATTTTTAATATCCCAAAACACCGCCCGACCTAAGTTAACATCGTGCTTCATCAAGCGCATCCTAGCATCTCTTGGCCAGCACTTCTTGTTGTTATATCCGACAATGTTCTCATTGTTCGGATCGGGATGCTCCGTCAAGTATCGCTGAATTAAATCTCTCGCCTCCTCTGCAGTAAACCGGAAAAAGATATGAATCCGATCCACGTACCGACAGTACAGCCTAATGGGGTGACACGACTCGGTGGCCACATCCTGGAACGTGAGGAAATCGTTTGGCATTTGTGGTGGACCGGCCATTTCGCTGGCTCGTTGCAAACCAAGCACCAACAGATCTAACACCAACCCATAATATTGGGCAATGAACGAGGCAAACTGTAGACCTCGGATGATGCCGTAGCTGTTGGTGTGGTTCATGTCCTTGTAGTTGATGACCACGTTGTTCTTGGCGGTCATGTAATCGGCAATGTTGTGATCCACGATCAGACGGAGCAGTCGATTCAGCAGAGTCAAATCGATCTTTTCGTACAGTTTTTCGTAGCGGGATTCCAACAGGACATTGCATTCGCCCTCGGAGACGTCCCATACTTCCTGCAGGTTGTTGATTCCTGAAATTTGAGAAAGAGCCTACAATTAGATGTTGGTATTCACTGAATAAAAGGTAGGCAGAATTTTGCTGACATTTGTTGGACTTTGCAGATTGTTTAGCTAGTTATCGACAATAAAATTTCAGATTGGTTGAAAAGACTTCGTTGCCTAACTTTTCGTGATTTCTGAGTTGGTCTTATCATTCAACCGTCGTAACACACAAACCAGGTTTTTAATTACACAGGATTTTGTTTTTACACGATTTTTTTACGCTCGTATTTTTGATCGTGTGACTTCAATTTACCACCAAACTCTTCGCAACATGTTTCAAAAAATCCAGAATAAATCGAAGAAAAATCACATGATAATTAATATGCGTTAAACATTTAGGATGAGTGGAAAATTGAGAAAATGTAAATCGTGTAAAAACAAAATCCAGTGTAATTAGCGAATCGTTGAATGCTGCATACCCGCAGCATCTCGAGACAGCATTCCCGGAAGAGGGTGAGCTCGATAGGGGGCCCTCTTGAGGACTGCTGGAATACAGTTGAAGCAGCCATTACCGACGCAGCGTAGAACAACGTCGGGTATGTGAGACGAAGTTGACTAAACGATTGGTTTCACGAAGAGTGCAGACAGATTCGGGAGGAAAAAGAGGCTTGTTTCACGGATGACAACGACATTGTCGGTCGAACATTTGCAAAGGTGGCAAAACTGTACACCCGCCTGAAACGTGAATCAACACACGTTGGACTGATGGTGAATGCATCGAAAACAAAACAAAGCACATACTAGTGGACGGAACCGGGCGCAACAGGGCTCACCTGGAAAGCAGTGTTATGGTAGACGGGGATACTTTCGAGGTAGTCGATGAATTAGGCGGATAATAGGGTAAATGTTCTATTTTGGACCCCTAGAGGAAGTGCTTACCGATATCTGCTTATATGTATCAAATGGCACGTCTGATATACAGTCACTCTCAAAATTGAGCGCACACTTAATTTTATTTACCGGGCTCGGTTACCAGATTACCGATTTCTCAACAGCTGAGCTCTCGGTACCCACCTCGGTAAAATAGTTCAAAACAGTACCGAGGTCCCGGTTCTGAGTGCGCGTTGACGAAATGTCAATTTTTACTGACCACTCGGTAAAACATTACCGAGTGATCTGCAAAATATAGTACGGACTACGGTAATAAAAAATACCGAATGAATTGTATCTATGAATTTGAAGAAATAAATTGAAAGCAAGAAATGTTTGGTAGAATTATGTTTATTTATTTAAAAAATACTATTTTTTCGAAGCGTTTCAGAACAAAACCGACTGACTGGTGAAGATTGTTCCAGAAGGTAGCGTCAAACCTCACGAGATTTTGCTGTTGGATGTATTTATGATTAGACGTCATTTTCGATTCCCGAGGTGTAAGGCTACATCAGAGATCCGACGGGTACTGCTGCTGAATTCATCAGGAGAAAAATTATATGTGGACCTTGGCGACGTGCAGCGTCGGACATGAATACTATCGAACACTGGCTTCTTCTGTATCCGCTTCCTCGTTCCCGACAGATGCAGTCAACAACTTTCTGAAAATTCAAGTAGTTAACTTTCTATTTGCTCTGGTTGTAGTTAGATCGCTTCTAAACTCACCTAAATACTATTATTGCACAAAATACTGTTTGATAAAAACCTCCAACCCGCGCAAATAGTCGAGCAAAAATTAATACGTAGTTTAAAAATAAAAAAATACACAATATGGCGCCACATCAAGCGTCATGACAGTCGAGGGTGAACTGTTAACTCGGTAAAAGTATTACCGTAAGCTCAGTAATACATATTTTTTTCACTGAGGTCTCGGTATTTTTTCTGACAACTTCAGTCAGAATTTGTTGAACAGAGCAGCCCGGTAATCTATTTTACCGACATCCTGTAAATTTGATTACATGTCTGAGTGGCCGGTAGAATTGGTTACAAAACTCAGTATTTTTTTCGATATTTACTGACCTCTCGGTTCAAATAAATGTTTACCGGGTAAAACCGGTAAATTTTTTTACCGAGCTGAAGTTCTCGATTTAAGTGTGCGTACACAAGGATTAGATGAATATATTCGAAAATTCCAAAGGAAATTTAATTGTTGGCTCAGTTGTTTTTAATGCATTTCAATATTCATCCCTTCCTTTAATGTATGCGTACATAAAATGGTTGAATTTTTTTCTCTAAAGTTCATTTATTTGAAAATAGTTTCAAAATACGCCTATTAGATGTGACAAAATTGAGCGTACAGTGATTTTTTTTCTATAAAATTTCTTATTATAAACACGATTAATGCATTTTAATATTGGTTTTTCATGATTATACTTATAATAATAAACATCCGCTACTTAAACATTCAATGTTTTGAAATTTAACCATGTTTTGGTCAAAATTGCGAACAAGTGAGAGGTAAGAACATTGCTTTTTAACAATTCAATGCTGCTGGGAAAAATAGATGCTTTAATTTGTATGTTTCACCAGCATCGTATCTTATATATGATAGATAATCGAAATCGAGCAAGACATACGTTTATTTTGGAAAAATTCAGTCGGTAAATGATGAAAACAAATGTAAACATACAGAGAAAACGACAAATTTTAGGAATGACATATTTCAAAATTAGTTTGTCTTTAACCTAAATTTGTTTTAAAGCTCGATTATTGTCTCAGGTCTATTAAGAGTAGTATTATTGAATCCAATCATTCACAGTCGAATTCTAAAAGTACAAGGTGCTTGTTAAGGTACCGAACATAAAATCAGCTTTTCAACCCCGTAGAGCACTTCTGATTGAATATTGAAAATATAGCTTAAAATCGTAATTCATAATTAATTTTGGATTAAACTCCACGATCTGTTACCATAAGGGATACAAATGGATGATTTCCATGTGGCGAGTAAAAATAAACTTTTTTAAGAGTTCGGCAGCTTATTTAATGATATCTTGGTGAAATTAAATGATTCAACCAAATTTGTCCCTACGGTTCCTGAGTCTTCAAATATAAAATGACATCTTATAATGTATCCGTGTGCTGCTCTTTTATTAATATTATTATTAATGAGTGTCCTGAGCTTATAAGCTACCTATACATCGACTTTTAAATAAAGTTATACTTAATTTGAAATATGCCATTCCCAACATTTGTCGTTTTCTCTGTATGTTTACATCTGTTTTCAACATTTACCGACTGATTTTGCTTAAATTTATCATATGTCTCGCTCGATTTCGATTAACTATCATATATAAGACACGATGCCGGTGAAATCCATATCTTAAAGCATCTATTTTGCCCATTATCATTGAATTGTTAAATAGCATTGTTTATACATCTTAATTGTTCGCCATTTTGACCAAAATATGGTTTAATTCAAAAACATTGAATGTTTAAGTAGCGGATATTCATTATTATAAATATAATCATGAAAAAATAACATTAAATGACATTAATCGCTTTTATAATAAGAAATTTTATAGAAAAACATTTGCTGTACGCTCAATTTTGTCACATCTAATAGGCGTATTTTGAGATTATTTTCAAATAAATGAACTTTAGAGAAAAAATTTCAACCATTTTATGTGCGCATACATTGAAGGAAGGGATGAATATTGAAATGCATTAAAAACAACCGAGCCAACAATTAAATTTCCTTTGAAATTTTCGAATATATTCATCTAATCCTTGCTGTACGCTCAATTTTGAGAGTGACTGTAAGCGGGAATCACACCATTTTATAGATGGAAGTCTTATTTATGAAATAGAAATCTGAAATCGGCATCAAGTAGTACCTATACATAGAAATGGCAGACGACCGGTACACTGGTGGAGTGCGGAGATGGCAGCCCTTCGATCGGCCTGCTTTAAGGCTAGATTAAGGATGCAACGTGCCCCTACCGAGGTTATAGCGGATCGCCGTGAAGTGTTCCGACCTACGAAACTGGCCCTTAACAGGTCGTTGCCGTATCTATTATTAGATGCGGCGGGTCGCTCTGGGCACGTGCGCTGCGGGTAACCAGTTACATGCAGAATCTGGCGCGTACCGCTTGATGTGTCTCAGAGTGGTATCTGTCTTCCGCACGATATTACACGACGCATCCTGGGTGATAGCGGGCATGTTGCCAGTCGGGCTGTTCATCCAGGAAGACGGGGAGTGCTTCGAGCTACGAGGCACCAGACGAGCTCGCGAACGCATCAGGGTGGCTTCGGTTGATCGATGACAGCTCGAGTGGAAAATGTAGGTGGACCCACCGACTGATAACTAACATATCGAGCTTTTTGGGGGACCCCTTGGGGAAGTTCACTTCCATCTAACACAATTCCTGTCAGGCCATAGCTGCTCCTGACAGTACCTCCATAGTCTGCAATGACTTCCCAGGTATTGACTAAACTGCAGAGCACATACTATTCGTATGTCCCCGTTTCGACGTCGAAAGATGAGCAATGTTAGACGGGACACAATCCCGGATATTCTCAGGATGTGTCAAGCGGTGCAGAAGTGGAACGAAGTTTCGACTGCAACCACTCAGATTGCCTGCACACTGCAGAGCATCTGAGGTGCCGAGCAACAGTTGACAAGCACAACTTGTATTTGGTTTGTTAGAGCGGGAATGTTAGTCCGGGAAAGAGAATGAGTGCACATGCTGCTGAGGAGTGTCGAAGTGGTGGCAACCGTTATCATCATGGAGGGGGAAGTCCATATGGCATAATGTCGTTTGGCATAACGACTTAAATGTCTAAAGGCCATTTGGCATAAAGACCATTTGGCAGGCATAACGACCATTTGGCATAATGACCATTTGACATAATCGTTGAAAAGATGTTTCAAATGCAGTGGGCCGTTTGGTATAATAACCATTTGGCACAAAAAAAGGTTAATCGTAAGAATATATGATTTCCATTTTTCGAAGTATGTATTTACCTGGAATAAGAAGAAAGAGTAGATGACTCCTTCTTTAAAAGTATGCATTTGCCCGTAAAAAGGCAAAATAGTAAATTACTTATTTTATAAAAGTACGCATTTGCCCGGGATAATGCAAAAGAATGTACGCATTTTCCTGGAAAGTGGCAAAAGAGTAGATGATTCTCTCTTTACAAGTATGCATTTGCCCGGAATAAGCCAAAAGAGTAGATGACTCCTTCTTTCACGCAGAAAAAATCTACATTTTTGAACTAAAAAATTAAATTATTGAAATATTTTTTAAACTCAAATATTTTATTTTTAAAATCAAAACTAAAATCATGAACCGGCCTAGGGCCGAAAATCTCGTAAATAAAGATAATTCAATTCAAAACTAAAATATATTTAATTTGAATTTTTTTATTGTTGTTTCTACTGCAATGTAGTACATTATATAATAAACTAGTTTGTGAAGTAAATATTTGAAAAATTACAAATATAATTATTGAGGTTATATTTTTCACACGAAGCCTAATCAAAAATGATATAATTGATAATCACAAGAAATTATATATAACATTTAAAATAAATTTTTGAATACAATATTGATTTATTTTTAAATTGAAAAAAATTGTTAAAAGAAAAAACTTTCCTTTTTAGTTTAAAAATATTTTTTGTAAAAACAAAAAAATATATTGTAAATTCAACAATTTTTATTTTGAGTGCTGTTTTGAAACATTGTAGAAACAATAATTTTGTTCGTCTAATCAAATCTGATTTATTGTTGAATTAAAAAAAAAATTGTTTTTTTATACATAAGTTGAGTTGAGTTTAAAAAACATTTCTCTGCGTGTTAAAAGTACGCATTTGCCAGGGATGAAGCAAATAAGTAGATGACTCATTCTTTAAAAGGATGCATTTGCCCGCAATAAAACAAAAGAGTAGATGACTCCTTCTTTTAAAGGATGGATTTGCCCGGGATGAAGCGAAAGAGTAGATGACTCCTTTTTTAAAAGGATGCTTTTGCCCGGAATAAGGCAAATAAGTAGATGACTCACTCTTTAAAAGTATGCATTTTCCCTGAATAAGGTAAAAGAGTAGATGACTCCTTCTTTAAAAGTACGCATTTGCCCGGGATGAAGCAAAAGAGTAGATGACTCCTTTTTTAAAAGGATGCATTTGCCCGGAATAAGGTAAAAGAGTGGATGATTCTTCCTTCTAAAATATGCATTTGCACGAAAAAAAGGCAAAAGAGTAGATGACTCCTGTACTGTTCGAGTTAGAAGTCAAAACCCTTTCAGTAATTTACACATACATGTATAAGAATAAATTGTAGAATTACGAAGCGAACCCGAAGATAGGGGATATGTTGCTAATAAACCGAGAGCTAGCTCTCTTTGGTCTTGGACTTTGTAACTGATCAGACGTATATCAAGTGACTTAAAATCCGAAAACCAATATTTAAAATATATCCCAAATTATTAAAACTCCTTCAAAAGTAAGCCTTTTTCCGAAAGACGGCAGAAAACTAGATGATCCATTTTTTTAAAAGATCCCAAAAGTCGAAGCGTATATGATTTCTTTTCTACGCATACGATCGGAATAAAGACAAATGAGATGATGATTCCATCTTTTAAAGTACTTTTAACAAGAAAGCATGCATGCATTTGGTTGGAAGATTTCTAATGAGTAGATCATTCCTCCATTCAAAGTACGCATTTGAAAAAAAAACTTTAAGAAATCCTATTTTTCAGGAACTAGTCGACCCGGCAGACGTTGTCCTGCATAGTAGGCGAATAGCCAATGCGGAATTTCCATACGATTCTTAATTTTTATTTTTTACGATTTACTCAATCTTGCTCGTAGCTTTCGCATGAACAAATATCATATAAATCCGTCGGAAACCATAACGAATATATCTTCTGAAGAAATGAAGAAAATCAATCCAGCCCTTTTCGAGATATGCGGATACGAACACAGACCATTTCATTTTTAATAATATATATACCGTGCAAGCACCAAAATTGCAAAATTGAATCAACTTGTACAACTTATAGAAAGTAGCTATTTTTCTAAAATAGTTTCCATGCTGTAGTTTTATTATCATATTATTGTTTGAAAACTAAATTCGGTACAAAAAATTGAAATAAATAGTAAATTGAACTTCAAAGCAGACCCCTTACTATATGCCTAACTTTGCGCACATAACTTAAAATTTCCAACACGAAGTAAGCGTCTACCATACAATTTTCCATCCAAATTTTATTTTTCCAACTAATACTACAATTATAAAACATGTTCATTCCATTTGTAGGCATATATAAGCATATTTGAGAACATGAGGATGTCCGGCAATATTTTCTTATGATTCGACATACTTAGTATGTTTTCACGTCTGTTGGTGTATGTACAGTAGAGTGGGGCGTCATGGTCATTTTTTCAAATCAATGGTTTTTCGAAGCCATTCTGTAACCTGAACAACTGTGCAGAATTTGGGACCGATTGGTTGCTTCCGCGCTTTCCGCATCGTGTTTGAAATTTGTATGGGAGAACGTATATTTTTGCATTTCTACTACTACACTGAACCCAAACCTCATCCTTGAAACAAAGGATTTGTCATCCTCTGTGCT
Source organism: Armigeres subalbatus (assembly GCF_024139115.2). Taxonomy (NCBI): domain Eukaryota; kingdom Metazoa; phylum Arthropoda; class Insecta; order Diptera; family Culicidae; genus Armigeres; species Armigeres subalbatus. The sequence goes on along the minus strand of NC_085140.1, from coordinate 93,028,354 downwards.
TTTTTACCGCGTCGTACAGCTTTCGTATGTTGCATGTTACTGTATGATCATTCATCATGTGACGAAATGCAAATCATCTTCTTTTCGGATGACAAATGTTTTGATTTTAATATACATAAGCAACCACTATATGTATCGTTCTGCATCAAGAGAATATCATCTTATAAGTGAATGAAATGTATGTCAGTAGGGCCCTATAACGACGGTCATTTGATTTTCGAGGATGTTCTAGTGCAGATGATACCGCAACCGCCTGCTACTGAGAAATTGAAAATAATCGCCATTTGTGAAATTAAGTTTACTTTGCTCGGACGGGTTTTCTAAAATAAATTTTTGTTTTGTTCACGGTTGATATTCTGTGTTTCGCAAAGGAATTTGTTTGACTATCTTATTTAGAGAAACACGTAGCGCGTTCTACAAAGGAAAATAAAGGCGAACATTCGCACCTGTATTCCAGAAATACGCTCGATCATCGTTTGAAAAGATTTCAACAAAAGAGTGAAATATGCTCTCTTCGATATATGAAAAACGTCCCAGAAATTCGCTCTTATCGCTTCTGTTTCATCATAAGGTAAGCTGTAACATTTTTTCCAATGAAAAACTCAATTCTAAACCGTTATAATTTACAGTTTATTGCTCATCTCGCCCCCAACTACGCTAATATCATAAGCTATAATGCTGTTCATACCCAGAGTTCAGCGCTGATCCTGAAGACCAGCTTTAGAAACCAATATGGAGAGGACACTTTGCAGAGAAATTTGCTACGGCGTCGATTTACCGTTTACCGGATGCCAATGGAATTTTGGAAAATATTTGTTATAATGTACTCGATTCTGAATAAATTGACTCAATGTTGAACCACGTTGAACTATCTTTTGCCTGTCTCAGATTTTCTACAATTTTCTCTTATTCGTGAAATTATGTAGGCTGAATCACAAAATAATTTCCATTTGGGTTAAAATAATACAACAAACATTCCGTTTTCATTTACTATTCATATGATTTTTATCTGGCAACCATAAACTGCATCAGACGGAAACGAGATGATTGCCATTCGCCGCACTTCAAGCAGCGGCAAAGAAATCGAATGACGATCATCCGAAGCACGAATGATTTTCGTTAAGGGGCCCGAACAAAGCAAGAATCAGTCGCTGGTAGGATGATGCTTTGGTTCAGTGTAGAGGTTTCAGTTCATCGTAAACTAAGTGGGACATTACGTTAAAGTATAACCCAAAGGATGCCGAAAAACTTTGCTGAAGAAGGCACGTTGCTGGAACGTCCACGAAAAAAGTTATAACGCTTCGAAAATTGAGTGTTCGAACCATATGCAAAAAATCGTTTATTCTGCCAGCACTGCCGAACCACGTATAGCAATAATTTAACTGAGTGTTATTTCGAAATAATTGATCTTTTAGGGCTTTAGAGCAAATGGGAGCTATCCGGAATCATTTCACAAAGAAAAAAATCCGACAAGAAGGAAGATGGGTTTTGCCCTTTGATGACCGTAGTGCTGGCAGAAACATTGATTTCTTGCATATGGTTTGAACAATCAATTTTCGAAACGTAATAACATTTTTTGTAGACCTTCCAGCTATTATGGGGTCCCAAAACGATTCAGAAAAACCTTGATCTCACTTGATCGGACAAAGTTTGCGTTTTTCCATACAACTTCGCCCCACTCTAATGTACAGCCTTATTCATGTACATTGACCACATCTAACAAAAGTTCTTTTTTGCGCAAACCCTTTTCTGATGAGGTATATCATAAATGTTGAAAATATCGAAGAAATACGAGTTGTGCGCAAAATTAGGTACATTGTATTGAAAAATGGTTCCTAACATTGCGCATAATATATTTTAACGAAAAATTTAAATAACAAGCCAAATTATCATGAGATGGCTTCAAAAATATTATAAATATTGAATCCATGTGTATTAAATTGTCGTCGAATTTAAAAATTTACAAGAAATACAATTTTTCGGGTAGACCGTTACTTGTCATTTGTGCTAAGAACACGCCATTTTGGTCATTTCCACTGTTTCCAGTACAAATTTCGGCTATTAAAATGAAAAATGTGTCATTTAACAGCGGCAAAATGCATGCACTGTTATAATAACATGTATATTGCGCTGACAAGTTGTAATTATATTTCGAAATTCAATTGAAACGCATTCTATTACAAAAATAACCGCAAAATGCGCAAAGTTAGGAGTTGCGCAAAGCTGGGTGCGTGCACGGTAAGGCAAATTAGCACATTATTTCTTCATTTAAATCAATTTGAATTAAAATTTACCCGGAATAAGCTTCTGCCTAGAGTTTTTATGATTCTTTTAATTATTATGCCAAATGATGTCAAATGGCCCTAAAATCATTATGACTATTTTTCTTTATTATGCCAAACAGTCGTTACCAGGTGTTGCAGATTTCCTTCACGCTTTTAAAAAATCATATGTACACTGACATTTTAATATCAAAACACCAGTCTGAAAGAAGGCTGATGAGGCGATAACTAGTGGGAGAGGATGGATCCTTCCCAGGCTTTCGAATGTAGTTGAAATTAGCTGACGATGGGAAGTAGCTGAGACGAAGACACTGATTAAGACTCGTCGAATGGTGCTCAAAAACGGAGAACTCATGTGTTTGAGTTCGAGATTTATGCTGTTGAAACCTGTGGCCTTCATGTTTTTCGATGATTCGATTTGGACCGTCAATTCGCCAGGTGAGATCTCCAAATCCTCTAAGACAGTGATCTAACTAATGTTGTTATATAGGTACTGCTTTGAAATCAGGAAACTTTAAATAAAAGTTAGGGTTTGGCCAAATTAAAAAAAAAATTAACCCCAAAAAGTAAGATGAATATCAACATACTTTACGCTACCTTCGTGCGAGACTTCTTTTGACCCCGAGAGCTACTTTGGATTTTTAATTTTCTAAAAAAAAATCAAACGGAGATGTGCCAAATATTGCTTTTTGTTATTGAAACAATTCGACGAACGATAGAAGGTGCAAAATTTTAAGGTGCTCTACAGATACCATGGGCGGGAGAGGGTTAAAAATCATTTAGATTAAGCTGAACATTTTTTCATGAAATGAAAAACAAATCATGCAAATGTACTGCGGCCCGCTTCAATAGTTCAAAATTGCTATGCGGCCCTAGATAGTAAGCATGCTGGGGACCACTGCTCTAAGAAGTCGTTGGGAGTTAGATGGATGTTGTTAGCATGCTCATTGACGACTTTTTTTGCGTGGACTGACGATGTTCTCTAATAAACACCTATTTTGGCTACCTTCTCTGCAGGAGTTATCAAGCGATCCATAGACCCATTGTTGTCTAATGGGATCAACGGTGAAATGGATCAAGGCTTGCATTTCAGAATTTTGGTCAATTAAGTTTCATTATTCAATCGTTTCAATGGATTTGGAAAATTTGGTTGGGATTTATCAAAAGATAAAGGCACTATTAGTGTTTGAAAACTCGCCTAATTTCGTGACGGTTTCGGATTTGGAAAGTTTTCGTTTTACACCTTGTATACGAGCCTTTCTTCAAATATACTATATTACCAATTTCTGGACTATCTCTGGCTGATTTGAAGAAACAACGCAGTAGCGCCGCGGTGTCACAAAAGGCAAGCAATGTAGTAAGGACACATTCCGAGGGGTGCTTAAACGTATTATCACATAACATATGTGTAACTCGGGTAGCAAAAGTTATTTTTTATTTTATTTTATTTTATTTTATTGATGTATAAGGGGGCCGGGGGCCAAGTCACCGATGTGAATTTGAAATTCACATCGTCCATGATACACCAGGGACTAAAGGATAAGGCTTCACAACATCTTTACCCATGGGGGTTTTAAGTTTTGCGGGATATACTGCTAGTATATCACTGCCTAAGGAGTATGGGCAGGTTGGGGATATTTTTATGATGAATATTAAAGCTGTGGAGAGATGTTGGTTATAATATTTGATTATATGTATTAATTTTGATTCCAATTATAAATCACAAAGAGCTTCGCTTATATTTAGCCGGTTAAACAAATGTGTTTGTTAGTACGTCGTGTTGATATCTGAATTCTTCCAGTTTGAGTTATGTCTGATGTTACAAATTTAAGTTGTCCAGCAAGGAAACCCTTACAAATCCTTAGTCCTAAATGATAAGTCTATTCGTCATTACAGTCTGCTGTTAAAATACGTTAAACGTATTTTGAAACTAAAATATCGTATTACAATTTGATGAGTATCAATAATCGTTCAAAGTTTTGAAAATTTAATGCAATTTTAACAACTACATATTTTGAACCTTGTTCCTAGAAAACGCCTAATACTATCTTTGTGGACTTATGACGGCCTTGCATAGCATCATCATCATCTCGGAACTAGATTCAGTAGGTACTGTTTTCAAACCATTTCCTGAGCTTCCATTTGATGATGGGCTTAAAAAGACATTAGTTGATCCTCCTCACGACCTTAGGTGGTCAAACTATTAGTCATGTAGAGAAAAGGATAGTGGATGAAAGCATCATATGGTCTATTCTCATGTACATAGGTGGCTATGGTCTCAGTTAAACGTGACTCTATCTCTTGTTTTACTATCTAGCGCTGATCATGAATTCATTCCCTATCGGTCATTTAATGTGTTATAAAGTTATCTGTCTTTCAGAATACACTTAGTCACGTCTTCTATGTCCTTCAATCTTTCTCTACTTTAGAGTATGTCTTTTTTCGATTCTCAGATTCCATGTTACGTCGTTTGGCGCCCATACAATGGATGAGCTTTCGAGATTTGGCCTTACAAGGGAGCAATCCTAACCCGAAAAAATTAAAAGAGAAACAGGTTTGTTTATACGTTGATCCATGCAATAAAAGTCAGAGTAAAAAAAAAGATTACACAAAAGAAATAACAAATACATTCACCGTATATAATGCAAAATAAGTAAATCTACAGTATCTACTTTTACTACTTACTGTATACTGAACTATGAACTACAATTGGTGCAATGGATGATCGTTTGCTTCCCAGTCTTTTGTGTTAGTATTTTGTTAGTTAAGACTGGTACTAGACCCTGCCGGAACCTCCGCAGCATATACTCAAGCAGATGTTGTTAGATCATGCGACACCTTCTCTAAGTATTTGCATGGAGGTATGATATATCAAGTGTTTAATTATTTTCTATATATTGGCAAAAATATTCGACGCGTTTCTGTTAAATTGAAATGTTACCGGGTTTAAAGTACTTACTTCAGTACTGCTTAATAGTGTAACCATACTCGGATGCAATTAAATTCTCGTCTAACGGTAATGTGTTGGGTACTAATAATACTTCTATACTAGCAATGCGTACTATAAAAGAACAAATTTTTTCACAATTTTAACAATATGCAGACACTTGACTTATCAACGTTGACCCCATCATCCGTGGACAGGGTAACTCGGGTAGCAAAAGTTGTACCCTTATAACACTTTTTATTTGTTATACGGAACATCGAAACGTCAGAAGATAGTATAACAGTATTTGATCTAACAAGGGGTCACGCGACTTATATTGTATATCTGAATACGATTCGCGTTGGAATTATACAAAAAATTTTCCCTATAGTGACGTTGGGTGTTTAGGAGCTGAATTTGTTTTTTTATAATTAATTGGATATTGGGGTAAACAATATTAAAGTAGAAAAGAAAGGAGTTTAAGGTATGTAACTGATTTAATATTGTATTGATATTGATTCGCCAAACTCGAACAAAATCCATTCGTACGCTGCGCACGGGCTCCTAACCAGTAAACGATGAATTTGTTTGGTGCTTGGTTGAAATATTATGTTTTTATTCGAAAAGCATATCAAATGCTCCTTCATTGCTATGAACATATTTATTAACCGCATTTCTCAAACATTTCCCATGTGTGGCGTCTCTCCCAGTGGTGTGGCATCGCACCCGAATTTGACTTTTTTTTCTAACATGTATGTAACCAAGTTTTTGTCTTTCAAAAGTCTTCTATACTATGTTTCCTTAAGCTATCAATAACAACAAGTAGAGTTTCATTTATCTGTTTATTTTGAAGAAATATCGATTTTTAAAAAGGTGATGCCTCACCTGAATTTACCCTCAGTTAAATGTTCAATGCACAGTTTTGGTGTTTTCTGTTTCCTTTTTACATGTCTTTGAAATTGCTCTACTTTTGGTAAAGAGTATTCGAAATACTATCAACCCAAAAGCAATGTTCTAATAATGGAAAGAATGCCATGAAAAGAGATAACATTAATATCGTACATCGTAATAACCTATTCAGATTAGGTGCTTGATTGCATGATAAAGATTATCTTGATTTCAATGTTGAATCATCACATTTTCATTTGATATGATATCCAAATCGGAAACACCTCACAGTTGCGATGCTCTCCTGCATTGTGATAAGCGAGTTTGCTTTCGTACGATTGATAATTTATAATGTTGCTTCTAATCTATCTATTTTGTGATTGTTGCGCATCGTAGACAAACATTGGTGTATCCCTCGTCATCCTTTCGAAAAAACCGAAGACTGCGTATATAAAGATTCGTTCCCAATGTAGAACAGTTCTAAGGAATATACTTTTCTACACATGTTGAATAAAATTTAGATTTTTACCATGCTGACCGAAAATATTATATCAATTTTAGAGGAATTTTATTTTCGTATGATAAATAAGTTAAAATGATAAGAAAATTATTTTGAGCTTTTTAGTGGAATGTTTTCACCTGTCATAAGACGAGTTTATACAATCCCATTGAATTCCACCACTTAATTGTATCTTGACAGATACGTATTTCGACCTCAACGGTAAGGCCGTCTTCAGTGTCTTAAAGACAGCCTTACTGTTGAGGTCGAAATACGTATCTGTCAAGATACAATTAAGTGGTGGAATTCAATGGGATTGTATAAACTCGTCTTATGACAGGTGAAGTTAAAATGGATAAAAGACGAACATTTAATCAAAAATCGACTGAAAATAGATGTTTACCCTACAAATAAATCAAATTAGATTTCATCAAATATAAATTAGTTAGTAACAGCATAGGAGAGACCTTCTTTTGGATGCAATACGTCATTTTTAAAAACAATGTAAAAAATTGATGATAGAAAAATAAATATCATTATACTTAGGCTACAGATCTTGCTCTTTGTAGTCTTGGAAAAAGTGTTATAATTTTCTGATCATATGGTATTTGTTTACACTTGAAAATGACAGAACGATGTTCCCGTTCCCAATTATAACGATTATAACAGTTTTGGCTTATCAAAAGGGGGTCAACTTTTGGATTGGATTTTGTTCGAAGATCCACTTATGTTATGTGGTATTATTCAATATGCAGTATAACATTTCGAATTAATATGCTAGAAATCATTCCATGACCCAATTTTGATATCTGAGTTTAAAAATAAAATTTTAAAAATGTAATTCAAGTTTTCAAAAATTGTAAAATTAGAGTAATTTTTGCAATTACCGCACCCCTTGGCTATCGTTTTCAGGCGTTAGTTACCTTTTGCGACGCAAGATGGTATGAATGTGCTGTCTTTTGCCTAATATATGGGGATTCACGAAGTGGACTGTATTGTTAATATACTATATTTGCTTTCTCTTAGACGTAGCTTACGTTAAACAAAGAATCTTGCAGCATTGGTAGGCCTATTCGTAGTCGAAAAGCTTCCAGCGTGGTAGGCTGATTATCACATGGAGTACACATTAATGCTGTCCAATGAGCAGCTCGAAGTAGCTCGAAGTTGTTCCCGTCCTGCTCGTTCTTTTTTGTCAACAAATGGGCAAGAGAGGGATGGGAAGAACTTCGAGCTACTTCGAGCTGCTCATTGGACAGCACTATTGTATGCGTTGAATGTCACCGAAGATAACCTTTTAAAAAAACAAGACTTGGATTTTGGCCGCACTGACAAAAGATCGTAAATCAATTACAAGATCGTAAATCAATTACAATTGAGGTTTTAAAACTTTTTGGAAGACATAGAATACCATCGGGACTGGGGTCGGTTTTTACGCGGGGGATACATTCCCCAAAACTTAAATCCGCGTAAAAAAAACATGCATATCCCGAAAACCGCGTAAAAAGACTTCATCGAGAATTTGACATAGAAATTGAAATGTTAGTTTAAGTGTTTTAATCTGGCGCTCAGTTCCCCTTGTCGAATTTATACTCCGTCCCCTCGCGAACGACGTGATTCTAGTTTATTTGATTGCCATATTAATTCACGTCTCTATTCAGAGTCACTGAAACATCCTAAATCTAATCACGACTGTGTCTGCTCAACCGAGTACCGAGATCTACCGCAAGCGTGAGGTTTGCAACAAGGGGATGATTTCGAATACGAATCTCATTGTCACAAAGCACACACCCGCAATATTCTGAACTGTTCTCAAACATGATGAGTCCCTGTAAAACAAATCGCCAACATATCCAACGCGAAACTCACCTTGACACCACTTGTAGACCAGCAACGGAGGTGGCTCGGTATCGCTAGGTTTGATCCACGGTGGGAACAAGCGTCGCTTATCCGCTTCGTACCACAAATATTGATCCAGGTAAGCATCGGTGATTTTCTCCAATGGCTCGACATCGTACACCGGGATCAGGTGACTGTACAGATCCATGAATTCAATACCAGTCTGAAAAATGAAAAAAAAAAAATTCGAATTACTCAACATTTCATTGCGAATGGAAGAATTGTAAACGAACCTCTTTGAAAGCACGCTGCGTCAGCAGATGACGTTTGATTCTGGAGAGCGCTTCATGCGGATTGTCGTAGGCCTGTTCGATCAACCCCAGCTCCTCACGTTGGCTCTGATTCAAGCGAGACTTGACACTGTAAGCTTCCTTCAATCGTTCCAGGGCCAGAATCAGCAACTTCGTGTCATGCTTATACGAAAGTGGAGGGAACGGAATCGGCGCAAATCGGCGCGATTCCAACCAATGAACCGTTGTGGTATAAATGGCAACGGCTTCCTCGGGGGAAATATATGGACCATCCTTTAGGTAATTATGCTGCCGCTCCTGTTCGGCCTTCAGGTAGAGACGCGTCAACCGACCGAGATTCTTTTTGCAAACGGTTTTGTCAACGGTGGCTCCCCGGCGAATACGCTCACGATTGTAATGAGCCGTGTTTGTCCACCAATCGGCCTTCATCTTGACGTACCGCAGAATCATGTTCTCAATCGGAATTGGCAACCCGGGCACCTTCCATGGAATGTTGGCTTTCCAGCAGCGCCAGGCCTCGGACAGGTGCTGCAGTATGGTTCGAGCTTTATTCTGCTTGATACCTTCCGGCATCATGTCCACGATGTCATGCATAACCGAGGCACGCAGTTCCAGATCGAAGTGTGACTCGACTCTCTGCTTGGTAACCGTTTTGGCGACCCCCTTCGAATGTCGACCCTCGAACTGACGGGAGAGTAAATTGCCTAACCAACGTTCCAGCAGCGGTGTGATGCCACGCATGAAGAACAACCAAACACGCCATCCGGGCGCCCAGAAACCACAGCCGGGACCTTTGCCAACGGGACCCTGTAAAGAGAAAAATAAAATAAAAATCAGTACATTGTTTTTAATCGCTTCAAGTTGATAACTCACCGTATTGAACCGATAGTAGATCAAATGCTTCAAATCCTTACACATGCGGATCTGCCGCATCAGCTTGTACTTGTAGCGATACATTCCGGTCAGTTGGCCGACGTGTGCGAAAATGTACTGCAGTCCATCGGCCAGCTGGAAAGCATCCACGTTGTTCAATCGGTACTGGACATGGGAATCGATGATCAGTTTGGTGAGACGCAAAATTTCTCGACACAGATGGAACGCGTTACCGAAACGTGACTTTTTACGTTCCTTAGTTGTGAGGGTTTTCACCGGTTTCAAGTTGAAGTTATAATCCAGATGAAGATAGTTGAGATTTTTACGATGAATCAATAAGTTCAGCATGTTGTAGCCTTGGCGGCACACTTGGAGCCCGGCTTCAACCCAGTCCAGCGTAGTGGTTTGGAAGAACTTGGTAGCTTTGAACGACCGGAACAGATAGCGCTTCTTCTGAGGCTTTGGCTTGCGGTGCTTCAAAGCGTTGAGTACGTAGTATTTGAGCAACTTTTGGTAGCTGACACGAACCTTGACCGGATGATTCGGGGGACAGTGCTCTTTGTACCAGTTTTTGACTAATGGGATGTCAATCGCTCGGCGGCAACGTCCCGAGCGTAGATTGAACGGACGAGGCGCCCACAAGAGCGAAATTCCATTCGCTGTGTTATCCGTGTAGAGCGGCGTATCCTGGAGGAACGGCTGGACTTCCTCCGGCAGGGTGAACTCCTCGTCATCATCCGGTAGAGGTTCCGTTGATTTCACGGCATGGCGGTGAGCAATCGGATTAATCAGCGGGTCGAAATAGAATGCTGGTAGATCAGGATCCTCGGTTTTAATGAAGACCACATTAGGTGTATGATACCTGGACAGGAGAAAATAAGCGACGATCTGTTATTCAAAGGGTAGTGGCGGGCTCGGTTTTGTAGAAATGAGAATAAGGATATGTTCGTGATCCTCAACGATTGCTTCCATTAAAATACGGATAGCAAACAACATGCAGATCACTGTCGATGAACACATTGAAGTATAGAAAATTATTTAAATAACACCCAAAAGTAGATGGTATTTTATGTGATATTATGCTGGTTGGCATAATTGCGGTTTGGTAGTAAGTTGGTTCTTATTCGACATTGATTTGTTCTGCCATCGGGAATATGGAATGGCCTTGGTTCTACAACGGCACGATTCCTCGTAAGCGATGGCTCTAAAGCAGGTGTTTTCTGAGCTGTAGCAGTCACTCCACGATATATGCATAAAATACTTTATAAATATGTATTTTTTTATTCAGACTAAGTTCACACATTCTAGATTCATTATGTCTTCCTATTCAAAAGTCATTTTATCCTATATTTATTAGGTCAGACAATCGAATCTGCAATGTATTACCTTCTATGAGTGTATCGATTTGACTTGACAAATATAATTAAGATTAAAATAAGACTAACAAGCAGAGTTGGTAAGATTTAATTCATTATTCGTTAGAATAAAAAAAAAGGTTTTTCATAGCTGTGGAGTGACTGCTTTTTGCAACGTAATAAACATGGATCACTAAACTCACCAGCACAAATGCACAAAATGTGGCATATTGTTATACAGATACGGAAAAGCAATCCTATACTCCGTCCGGATAGGCTGTCGGATAATGATCTTGTTGATGTCGTTGAACTCATTCCAATCCTCGTCCCTGAAACGAGAAAAAAAAGTAGTACCATGAATTTATCGTCCTACAAGATATTCTTGATCAATGCTGCATTACCCGACGTTGTGGTCTTTGATTAGTGGTTCAAACTTTGGTCCTCCAGGAATAGCCATGTTCAGAGCTTTAGCCGTGAAGAAACTCTTCGGATCGAACAGATAGAAAAAGTTGCTATCCACCAAATCGGTTAACAGTTGGTTGGCCAGTCGATAGAGTGTTGCCATCTGTGGCAGAGCCAAATTCCATTTTCTGTAGGTTGACCCATTCACATACGGAGTTCCGATTAGTGGTCGGTGCTCGTAGAACCAATCGTGCACGCTGGCATCTTCATCGGCATCCAGTTCGATCTGAATAGCCTCCAGCGGTTCCACATCCAAAACGTTATCCGCATAGTCTAGCGGCGGTTCTTCGTCATCGAACGGTGGGAATCGCATTCGTTTGAAGTGGCGACGATCACGCTTCTCTCGACGCATCATAATCCACATGGTGCCCCACTGGGCAATGTACACCGGCTCGATCACCCATGGAATTTCGTTTACGAACGTAATTGCTCCAGTGATGTGATACAGAACCGGTACGTCTCGAATCTGTTCCCACGGCATGGGCATATTCTCTAACAATTTCATGACCGCATGAGGCATGTACTTCAACGCCCCCAAATAGACTCTTTTGTCGTGTCGGTACTTTCTACTAGTCATGTCGCCGTGGTCTCTAATGATCTTTCGAATGTGTTCCGGTGGCATGTCTTCCTTCTGGGCATCGATGAAACCAAACTTTCGCTTCTCGGCGAACCTCTTCGTTTGAAGCTGTTGCCACTTCTGAGCCTTCTCGATCAGTTTTTCCTCTGATAGAACAATGTCTGGCTTCGGCGGTCCTGGAGGCGGGATGTGTCCCATCGGTGGTGGTATTTGCATCTGCGTGGCAGCCAGCTGTTGAGCGTGCATCTGAGCCGCAGCCGCTTGATGCTGCTGCTGAGCCTGGGCTTGCTGCACGGCAAATGCCTGCTGTTGGGCCATCATGTGGGCGGCCCATTGATTTGGCGGTATCATGTATGGCGGAAGAGCCATTTTGTTACCTGAAAAAAAGATGAAATTCTAATTGTTATTCGCACATATTATCTATTGTATCATCTAGGCAGTCATTAAAATTAACTGAAATTAATTCAAACTTATATTATAAAGCTTAAAGCCTTCATATTGCTTTACAACACCCACGCTGCAACTCAACATTGAGCGGCTTAAGATACATGCAGCTGCTGGGAGTGGCATTTATAAGCAAAGAGCAGCTAAGCGCAGTTTCTCTCAAAGATTATTGAAGATATTAGATGATGGTAAGGTATGTCCTTACCGATTTTTTTAAAACGGCCTTAAATAATATGTCCAAGAAAGATATAAATCTGTACTGTAAACCAGCTGTAAACTAGTTGGAGCAGATGAGAAAATAAATAAATTTGAAATGTCGGTTGAAAAGTTTTACCGTTTTTAAAAAGGTATAACAAAGCAAAATTAGATGAAAAGTGCTTACAAAATTGAAAAAAAAACGCGGTGTACTTCTCACTCTGCTTTGTTATACCTTTAAAAACAGTCAAACTCTTCAACATAAGTTTGAAAAGACGCTAGGAATACTAAACAATAAAATTGCGCAGAACTAATCGACTAAAACATTTATTAATTGGATGGACAAAATTATTGCAGTACAGTAGTATCCCGGTTTTATCACCCCGGGGGTGATAAAATAGGGCATGCGACGAAATTTAAAAAAAAATCAATTAATTTCACAACAATGAATCAGTTTATGCCTTGGAAAGGCAAAATGCATGAACGGTTCCCGTTATTTCTTGTCGAAAATGCCTACAGAATCCTTCTTAGGTATTCAAAAATCATTCATAATAAACAGACGGTAAGTTATTTTTTTATTTGTTAGTAAAACAATAAAGAGTAAATTCATATTTTTTAAACATGATTTATTTCTATTGAAGCTTGATTTTGACCATTTTTTTTGACTATCCCATAGTCCATATATTTTCTAAGTAGAATCATGTAAATGTTAGAAAAATGGATCAGCCTTATCAAACTTTTATATTTTTTTCTATATTGATCGATAGTAGGTAACAAGATTCCAACTATAAACATAACTGCACCCAAAACACTGAATTTCACTACATATGAAAAATTAAACTTTGCAGAAAGTCGGCCATTTCTGTCTGGGCCACAAGCGATCGACACTGGTGGCGAAGGCCGGTCATGATGGAAATTCTTTCGCATTTATTGCGACGAATAACATCGCTCGAAGTAAAACTTTACACTTACCGGATACGTGGACAACTGCTACACAAAATAAACTATTTTTTCATCGGTTTTATCGGGATTTTCTACGCAAATATAGTGAAAATTAAGCACTGAAAACGCGTTCCAGCAAAACGTTTTTGCGATGTTCGACTTTTCACAAATTTTGACACACAAACACAGTTACAAAAATATTTGACAGCTGTACAGGAATAGGGCTACCATCCAATGTTGGATTCTTTCTGTCGGGTAGGCGTTAATTTCGTCTCCAATACGTACACTCAGGAAAATCGACACATACTTTATGGCAAAAATCCATGCACAGTCGCCTCTCCACATCTCGATATTGAAGGGACCTTGGAAGGGGCCATCGAGATAGGGAGAGATCGAGGAATGGGAGGAAAATTGGAATGGGTACTAGATCCAAAAAAGCTCGTTACTATTGTCGAATTCGTTTTTAAAAAGTTCCAACCTAGGTTGGAACCAGTTCCAACCTAAGTGCTGTCAAAGTGTTTTTTTATTCGCTCAGGTTGGAACTAGGTTCGCACTAGTTCCAACCCCAAAGCTGTCGGGTTCGCACTGTGTTGTTTCACGGTTTCGCACCGGGTTCACCAATACAACCGTACTTCAACTGTCAAAACCACGTGGGTGGGTGGGACTGGGTGGAATAAACAAGCAAAAGGGAGAAACGAAACTGTCTGTTTGTTAAAATAAAATGCGCGTTCAAATCTTTTTTTCTGGGAATTTTGTGATATTTGTTATTGTACTTTTAAATTAAATTAAACCGGTACTGTTGTCTAGATTCAGTTTTAAAAATAATTGTCAGGGAAGTTATGTATTCATAACCCAAGTAACCATGAAGCTATATATGCTTGTAAAAAACACAGCCCCAAAAGTTGACTTAAAGTGGAAAAGGGCAATTATAAGACCGAATTAATGGTTCATTGCTTTGGCATGTTGAAATAAAGCACCAGTAATGCATCGCTGCATTCGTACTGCTGATTTAGAGTATCGTTGTCTGACAGTTGATAAATAAATGCAACAACACATCATTAAAACAGATCTAATGCAATTAGCATTTAGCATGCCGATTTGTGATTGATATATGTGCAATATTGTAATGCTTGGTGTTACTTGGGAAGTTTATTCCGGTTTTCCTCACAGATGGTGTCCTAAATTAGGTCGGTGGATGGAATTATGGAGTTTTGGAATTCCCCTTGAAACCCGTTCACAAAATCCGCCAATAATTGTCAGAAAAATATGTTTGAGGAATACCGAATAGAATTATTTTATATGTAGAATTTCTTTTCAAATTCTTCCAAAAACTCTTTCGTGCGTTTCCGAATTTTCTTCGGGAATTCTGCCAGAAATTAATTCAGAAATTCTTTCAGTAATTCTTTCTTGAATTTTTGGCGTTATTTTTCAGGCATTCCTCCATATTTTTTCCAAGGGATCCTTTCGAGATGAATTCCTTTGGAAATTCTTCTAGGAATATCTTTGAATACTGTTCGAGGATTTTCTCTGGAAGTTAATCCAGGAATTAATTTGGAAATTCCTACAATATAATTCCTTCAGGAAATCCTTCTGGAATACAGGAACTTACTTGAAGTTTCCTTCAGGAATTGCTCCGCAAGTTTCGTACATTAATTCCCCCGGAAGTACCTTGAGCAATTCTTCCGGGAGATTCTTGAAAATTGAAAATGCACGGGGCCCAAAATCCGGCGGAAAATTTTCCCGAGGTGTGAGGCTACCTTTATCAGGAGAGGTAGCGAGGAAAATAAATTAGCGAATCCGGGAGAATTTTTATTTTACATGCTTCTGAGTGTTCTCCGAAAAAAAAACGTTTGCAGAAACAATGTACATATTCACATATGAGTTTTCACAACATTGTAAAGAAATAATAAATTTTTGTAGAATAGAAAATCTGTTTTAAATGAATCCTATACGGAATTCTTGGTATAAAAATGTGCACGGGTTTATTGAATATAATTAAATAGGGGAACTGTTCCGATCTCCAACTCACTGAACATATATTCATCTTATCGGGAAACAAAGAAATGCAGCACCAATTTCGTCACCTCTTTTTGTCAACATGCGTGCTTATGCTGAGAAAAATCACAAAAATAATAAACAATCCAAATTCCTTTCCACTGCTTTGTTTTTGATGGGATGAATATCGGAGCCATGAGATGAATTCCAGGAACATTTTCTCCTTTTTATATCCACCCAAAAGTAAATTCCACTATCCGCAAAAATCAGTTCACGCACTAAACATATTTATTTATCATGATCTGATTAGTCAAAGCCAACGCAGTGCCAGTGCACTGGATGTCCTGGATCATATGTTTCGAATCAAAACAAACACGATGCTACGCACACCAACATATCCAATGACAGATGGAACTGAAAATGTTTAACTAGTGGAATTAAATGGACAGTACTTAATTCGTCTTAGACGGTTTGAAAATGTTTTTTTATTCAGGGTTCGGGTTGGCACTGACCCAGGTTTAAAAACGAATTCGACATATGAAAAACGACAACAAAACAAATGTCATTTCTTGTTGTTGATATGTTTGTTATTGTCCAAAGATGGTCTAGTAGCCTAAAAATTTGAACATATCGACATAAGGAGAGTGAATCCAGAACAAAATATGATCAGAACACATCGACATAGAGGGATATCGAGATAGGGAGGTTATCGAGATGTAGAATGCCCAAATGTATATAGATTGAAGGGACCGAGGAAACCATCGATATAGGGAGAGATATCGAGATATAGAACATCGAGATGTAGAGAGTCGACTGTACTTTGAAATGTGCATATCATGCGTTTACACATACTTAATTGCATACAGATTAACACATGGATGCTATCCCGCATACTCAAAAACTGTGTGGAATATATTCCAAACTTGTAATTCAATTTGAGTCACATATTAACTTTTTATGTTAACTTTCGGATATGGCTGCACTTCAAATAGTTTTCAATATTGCACTAGAGACAACAGTGAGGATACCTTATAAGGTATAAGTATAACCTGGGACGGGACTTGCAAAGAGGAAAAAATGTAACTTCATCTGCAACCAGCAAGCGCTGTCACGAATTGTCAGATGCAACCAGCACCTTTTTGTGTAAAAGTATTGGTATCCCTCAAAAAGTATTCCGAATGATTTTGTTTTACGAGTACTTTTTCACTTTGAAAAGTTTTCTAGAAAAGCCGAACAGCTTAATATTGAACTGTTATGAATACGTGTTTTATTTCCGATAGGAAAATCTTTATAAAATAAGTTTACAAATCCATAAATCACAAACACTTTTATTGTGCTCAGGAGATTCTACCCGGGATTTAGGTGAAACACTCAAGGAAACAGTTGAGAATCGATGATCAACTGTGATGAAAAGAAGAACAAGTGTCAAAACACGGAAAAAGAAGCCGTCTTTGCAGGTCTCGTCTCAGAGTATAAGTATAAGAACCCTGGTTATAACGTTATAACGTTGTTTATGATGAGCCCTCAACGGTACCAATTTTTGGGTAGGCGTTTCTTGACACCTGTCACCTTGGGAGAGGGGCAATGTAAATAAATACTAAGGTATGCAAATCCATATATTGTGTGCGTGCCTTTCGTGTATGGCGAAAAAGCTTTCACTACTACATTCGAACGAGCTCCCATAAGAAGCCGTGCAAATATGTACGTCACCATTTGCTGTTTACATTTTCCATCATCCACTAATACACTTGTATTTGGTCTTCTTCCTCACCTTCTATCTATTCTCATTGGGAGAGGGGCCAGCCAAAAGATTGTCATCTTTTCGATCAAAAGCAGGAAAATTTTTCTTACACGTAGATTTTCATCCTTCTTGGATGTGTTTTTGTCGATTGCTGCCTGGTGAAATTCGCGAAAATACCGTGAAAACGCCCTAAATTCTAGTGCTGACTGTGTTTGGTTTTAGCTTCTCCGTCCTCAGAATGCGGTTCGCTTGAAAACATACGAATCCACTTGGGCACTTCGACGGCAGCGCAAAAAATGTTCAAGAAACTCAAGGAGAAAATCACCGAGGAGGTGAAGCAATCGCCCCAACGATTTGAGCAACTGTCCAAGGGTCTGCAGGTAAGGAGAGAACAACGGGATCTGCGAATCTGTGCAGAAAATGATCTATTTGGGTGAATTGTCATAACGGAATACGTTTTGCTTTTGCTGGATCAGTCGTAAAAATGCATCCGGGATATAAATTATTGTTCTTCGGTATTTATGTTTTAAAAAGGCCTACATTTGATTTAAAATATGGGCTCGGCTGCAACTTTCCCAATAATTGAAATATTAGATTTGTGTTCATCAGAAATTTTGGTATGACTTATCTTTTTGTCGGAAGTTTTTCATACCAAAAGCTTTCACATTTGTGGCTTACGGCATTATGATAAAACTCTACCGTTTGTGGAGTTTCGTAATGTTCCGGATGAGGTGAGCATATGTTCGTCAATTAGTTTGTTTGAGAACATCTTTAAATGTCGTCAATTTCGTCTTCACATTTAAAAGCGCCCGATGTGCCGTGTATAGATTTCTCTTGTTTTGCAATGTTTGTTTTTATTTTACGCAGTGATGGTTTATTTTGCAATGCCTTCTCATTGGCTTCAAGTAGGTACCTAGTCTGTTAAATATTTATGTATGTACATAGCTGTATTTAGTATTTTGGTTGCTTATGTTTGTAAACAAATTTATTACTTAAATGTTATTTAATTTGTTATTTTAATTTGTATGAACTTGCTGATTAAGGTGTCTAAGTCTTAACTAGTAGTTGAGAAAATTATTAACTAAAGAATCAGAAGGTCTCAATGCCTATGAGAAGTATTCAATGTGTGTTTATTTCTTTTCCAGGAAATTTTTGTTCATGAATATAGAAGCTTTGGCATACAAATTTAAATGATTGCATTCATAAATTATTTAAAAAATAAACACGATGAATAATTTTGAACAAAGACTTTAATCGTAGTCTTTTGTAAGATCTTCAATTTTTAATTTAGGAAATATTATATTATATAAATATTGTAACAATAAATATAATTCAGTTCGCTTATCTCAAATTTTCAGCTATCTCAGAAGTGTTTCAATTATCGTTGGATCTTCACTCACAATCTCGATGTTGTCGACGTAGACCACGTAATGCCATCATCGTCTTTTCAACTGCTTCCGGTACAGATACAGTTCAGATGCACATCGCTCGAACTGCTGCCGCATCAATTTTTCATGCAACTTATGATTCAATGCTCTTGCTGTCTGCTTTAAACCGTAGCTTTCTTGCTTCCTTGATAGTTTGGACAGAATTTCGTTATGTGGCCAAACTTACTGCACTTCCGGCACTGCGAGTATTTGCCCACCGTCCGTTTTTCTTTTCGTCTTGATGGCATCATCTATTTGTATTTGTATTTATTGAATAATACGTTAGCCTGTAGTACATAGCTTTTAGTCAGTTCTTTAGTTCTTCATGGTCATGATATAACCATTTGTTGGCACTTCTCTGGTAGTCCGACCATCAGGACAATTTAGACTAAATGTTAGGGGATAGGAAATTCAATATCATTTAGCACGTTGAGATCATTCTGTCCAATCCCTGTTAGACTTCCGCAGGATTCCAAATCGGTCAAGATCAGCTTGTAAATCAGTTGAACAGAATTCAACTACAATGAATTGGTAATGCTAATATCATCTTCCAAACTTGTTTTTTTTTATTTTTAAACTAAGGCCGGATTGGCCTGTGCAGTACACAAAAGGCTTCTCCATTCAGCTCGGTCCATGGCTGCACGTCGCCAACTACGCAGTCTGTGGAGGGTCTGCAAATCGTGCTCGCCTTCTTGTTCCCGTCGGAACGTTGTTGATAACCATTTAAACTGGAATACTGTCCGACATTCTGGCTACGTGCCCTGCCCACTGCAGTCTTCCTATTTTCGTGATGTGAACGATGGATGGATCTCTTAACAGCTGATGCAACTCGTGGTTCATTCGCCTCCGCACGTACCGTCCGTCAGCTGCACCCCACATAGATGGTACGCAGCACTTTTCTTACGAAAACTTCCAGTCCGCGTTGGTCCTTCATGAGCATCGTCCTGGTCTCGTGTCCGTAGAGAGCTACCGGTCAAATAAGCGTTTTGTAGATAGTCAATTTGGTACGGCGACGAACTCCAAGTTCAAAGTACGTACGATTTCCTGCCATGATGCGTCTCCGAATTTCTCTGCTGGTACCGTTATCGGAGGTCACCAGAATCTAAGCCTAACCAGTGAGCCCAGGTACATGAATTCTTCAACTACCTCGATTTTGTCGATACAAATTCGTGATGGGTGGCTGTCGATGACTATTGATGAATAGTCCAATCCGCTTCCCTTCTGAGTCTGATGTAGGCTTCTTCCATCTTCTCAAAGTTACGTGGCAGAATATCAATGTCTTCGGTGGAACCAAATAACTGGACGGAATTCGTGAAAGTAAAAATCGTACCATTCGTGTCGATACCTGACCTTCGTATTACCCCTTCCAAAGCGATGTTGAATAGCAGACACGAAAGACCATCACCTTGCCGTAATCCTCTGCGCGTTTCGAAGGGACTCAAAATTCCCCTGAAACTCGAACTACGCACATCACCCGATCCATTGAAAAGTTTATCCGGAAATCCGTTTTCGTGCATTAGCAGCTGTCCCAATCGATTGTATCATATGCGGCTATGAAGTCGATAAATAGATGATGTGTGGGCATGTTGTATTCGCGGCATTTCTGCAATACCACCGTTGTCTGCCACATCGCTATCCAAGTGCTTTTCTTAGTGCTCCCGCCACTTTTGGATCATCTCATGTTCGTTCGTAAGAGGGTTCCAGTTAATGTTCTTACACATATCGGGCTGTGGCTCGTGGCCCGTTACGTGAATGGTTTAACTTCTCATAGAACTTTTGTGCGCTATTAGCGCGGTACAGTTGCCCCGTCTCTTCACGGTCTCAATCTACCTGCTCCAGCTGGCACTTTTTCCTTCGGAGGTCTTTCGTCCTTCGTTGCTTAGTTGATTAAAGCACGTACTGAGGGTCGTGGGTTCGAGTCCCATCGAAGGGAAAGTGGTTACCTCCAATACATGTTTCAAATCAATATCTTCCACATAATGTACATATTCACATATGAGTTTCCACAACATTGTAAATTAATGTCAAAGTCGGGTGGTTTAGTCCCCGGAATACAGGCAATTAACTTTGATTGAACTGAGTTTTATCTGTTCTGTGCCAGTTTGTATCGTTCGCCCTCATGCGATGTTGCAGCAATCGCATATTTGGTGGGAAGGCCAGTTAATAGTGGTTCAGCTCGAATAAAAATTGTTATAAATGTTCTGTGTCATTTTTAATGTCTGAATATTTAATAAATACCTGTCTCCTCTTTTTGTAGTGGATATTTATTTTGTGTTTAGTAGCTTTTGGTTTATGTCTCCAGATTTATTAATTTTGTTTGTTTCGTTCACTCCAACTTTAGTTTATTTATTTATTCATTCATTTATTAAGTTTTATGTGTATTTATTTGAATATTCTAATTTTATATTCATTCATATTTTTATTTATTTATTTTGTTGCATTTAGATATTCATTTACTTACTTATTCATGCATAGTTTATTATTTATTTTTGTTTTGATATTTATTTACATTGATAAGTGGAAACAAGTGTTAGGGACTATTTAAATGTCAAGGCTTAGCATGCAGCCAAAATAAAAAAAAATCTTACCAGCACCAAGTCTCGAACATGCGATCTTTGGATTTGCAGGCGGATACTCTACACGGATAAAAATAAAAAAGCTAAATAGCTTAAATTATAATCTAAATCCATATTCAGTCTATCCACTCATTGCAATGCTTAATTGAACAATAAGCTTCGAATGAATAACTCGAGTTTAATCTTTTGGAATGATTATTCCATTTTTATCTAACGAAGATTAAACGTTATTTATTCAACTTAACGATCATTATTTACAAAACGAAATGGAAACAGCATTTAGTTGAAATGAAAACATGTTGATGTTTCAATATTAAAAAAAAAGAGGTTTTATTCTTTAAATAATCTTCAGTTTGAAATTTAAATATACGTCACTCGCACTAGATGTAATCTTATAAACATAACAGCAGCATTTCGACGGTTACCGAGTGGAGCGGGATATTCATCATCACATTAGACGCCACCGAGAATTTCACTATAGCTGCCGAATTATCTGTCACAGTTTCCCCAGGAACAGAGCTTCACGACTAGGGCATTTATTTCGAAGAGTTGATCGCTGATGAGCATAATTCGGACATTTTCGAGGGTCCAAAAAGTAGAGTTTTACTTCCGAACGGTATGGTTCGTCGTTATTGTAGCTACTGGTGGCGTAGCGACGCCTGAATCGGGACCTTGGGATAAAAATACAAAGCGTAAACTGAAAAACTCATTTATTTCAGGTGAAATAAATAACTTACCTTTGCCAGCTCATGGCGCAGCTTATAATATCAGAGAGAACAGGAAAAACTGAGTATTCGTGCGTGTTGAATAATGTAGGCAACTTATAAATTGGAAAACTTTATAAGAATGGAAACCTCAAGTCGCAAGATTAAAAAGGGTACTTGTTATGCAAACGGGAGAATTAAATTCAAAATAAGCATTACAAATGCTTAATTCAAAAGCGCAGAAAAGATTAAAAGTAGGAAAAGGTTGAAAAGGGATAAATAATAAGCTAACTAGCTTTCTCATTTTTCTCCGTGTACCACTGCACCATACTGCACATCTTGAACTGATTCGGATTTTTGTCCAACATAAACTACACAATTTATATTTTTACAACTGCTTGAAACGTCAACAAGCCGTTTGGACTGAAGTGGTTTCGACTGTATTACGATTCACATAGGCATTCATTCGCACTCATATACCTAGGATATTGCAAGGAGTATAAGTCATTACGAGTTTTTATTTACACAATTACGATTGATTTTCACTACGATAAAACTTATCGTATACCATGCATTCAATACAACATCCTTTGACAATAATCTGACAAAGTTTGATATACAATGCGATTCAGATTTTTGATGGACGCAAATGCGACTTTATTTGCTGTTTGTTATACGATATGTGGTTTACTGGGCAGTGTCGGAGTGAATATTGAAAGTAGTATGTAACATCAGCCAGCTCAATATGTGAGCGTAGATATAAGTTTTGTACCTGTATTATCGTCGTCCGCTCATCATGAAATCATCGTATGTGTTGTCGTCTTATATGGCTGTGGATTGACATTGCTGAATTTTGTTGAGTCACCTATGCCGTGGGAAAAAAAACAATAAATACCTTTCCCCGAATAGGGTGATGCCTATTTTGTCGAATATAGTCCGGAGGAGTGAAGACTATTGAGACGCGGTGTAGTTCGTTAATAATACTAACCGTAGTAGTTCCGCGTAAGTTAGTTTCGAGAACTTAACAGCTAAAATTGGTGACCGGGAGCCCGCTACATTTGCATTTGGTTTCTTGAAAATGAAAATGCAACTGCTTTTGCTTTCATATGACGATCACGAAAACTAGCATTACTGGTACGGTCAATTTTGAAAATCACCCCAAACGGCTAGGATTTTGCACCAAATGTTAAAAGTTAGTCCTAGTCGCGCTTTTTTCGTTTTGGCCATACAACGTACCCCTAATATCAAGTGGCATTTAAACGGCAGTGATAAAATGATAAAAAGGACAGTAATTGAACTAACAATACAAGTGGTATTCCGTAAAGACTGTTATTGTTCGTATCTAAAAGGTGCCAGCTCGCTTGATACGACCACCAGTAGTGCGCACAAAATTTGTACCACTCATCGGACTCGGAACTGTGGCTAAATAACAACTAAACCGACGGTATAGTGATTTCCTTGTCCAGTGTGAGAATGTAAGAGAATAAAACAAGAACGGAAGAAGAAATTTGAAGCAGATATTCCACAAGGATTGAAGCAACCCGTTCCAGTATGCCAACCAGCAAGCATGCCAACGGTTCCTGCTTCGGTCGTCATCGTGAGCTCAAACAAATAGACATTGAATAAAACCAATTTGTTTTATATTGTCCGCTTTGCCACCTAATATTAAGGGAAAAATATCCGGAAGAATCGAAGAGGAAAACGACTCTGACGATAAATCGTGTTGAAGACCAGTGCTCCTATGGTGCTACCATCACAGGGGTTTTCAACCGGTTTCCACAAAGTTACAGATTAGTATCAATTCTTCTACTTCACTAACTACTCACATTCCCCGTCATACCAATCGTTTTTTTATCTGGAGGCACCGTGCCTAGCGCAGCAGTTGCTGTGCTTCCAATGGCCAATGGCTGTAGATAGTCTACCGTCTTTTAGCCGGTCAATGTTTAGCCGCGGCGAACGAACGACGAACGCCGTCGAGAGTTTTGAGCGCACGCATACTGCAACTACCGTTGATCGGATTCAACATTTGCGTTGTGGTAGGTGCGGACGTTCGTGATGTCGGAGAAGAATATAGCGACGATTAGAACGTGGTCAATTTGGTTTTCCATTTTTTGGTAAGGGAATTTCCAAAAGAAGCTCTTTGCATTTGAAAATCATTTGACAGAAAGCCATTTGGCCGAATAACACGTCAAACCTAAAGTCATCTTACCGAAATTCATATGACCGAAATAATCGTTTAGGCTAAACGGTTATTAGATCGAAAACGGTTTAGCCGAAAATTTCATTGGGCTAAAGTGACATACAGCCGATCTGGTAATTTGGCCGAATGGTCATCAGGCCGGAAATGCTGTTTGGCTGAAATGTTCGTTTGACAGAAAGGGTCATTTGGCCGAATGAGTCATACGGCTGAAATACCATTTGCTGAATGGGTAAAAAATGTCCACTTGTTTGGGCAAATGACATTTTTGGCCAAATAGTATTTTTGGTCAAATGACCTACTTTTTCGGATCAATTCGGCCTTATGTTCATTCGCCAAAATGGCCTTTCCTATCTAACTGAAAGTTATTAGGGGGAAAGCCATTTATTCAAATGCCACTTAGCCGAAAGTCATCCAGCCAAATGCTGTGTGGCCAAATTGAACGTTTGTCTGGAACAATTATTAAGTCGAAAATGTTTTGACCGAAAATGTCATTTGGCCGAAAGTGGCATATAGCCAAAAGGACCATTCCACCGAACTGCTAATTTAGCCGTAAAAGTTATTTCCTCTAACAGGTCATCTAGCTGAAAATATCGTTGGACCGAATAGATCGTTTGGCCGAAAATGGTTTGCCAAATGTCCTATTCATGTAAACTACGTTTTTGACGAAATGACCAATTCAGCCAAACGCTCATTTCGGTCAAACGGCATTTTCTGCCGATATTCCAGAAAAAGCCGAACGACATTTTCGTCCGTATGTATCTTTCGATCAAATGACGTTTTCGGCAAAATAACTTTAGACTAGATAGGCTAAGGCCAAATGGTATGTTTTGTTAAATGACATATTAGGTCCAACAACTTTAAGCCTTGTGGTATTTTGCCAAATGGCTTTCGGTCAAACAACAATATAATCCTCTGTTCGATAATTCTAATCCAACTAGGATTGGATTGGATTTCAACAGAACATCCTTCAGAGTTTCCACTTGAAATTTTTCTTAGTTTTATTGAGAGCTTTTCAACGGTAAATTGTATGGAATTTTCAAGCAAATCATTAGTATTTTCATGTCAATTCTTTCTTATATTAATGTGATGTTGTGGGGATATCAATCGAGAGATTCTTCGAAATTTCTACGGACAATTCTGCGGTCTTTTCCAAATTTGAATCGGCGTTAAAAATAATAGATCAGTGGAGTGACTGATTTGAAACGGCGGCGAGCCGATGCAAAAATTGTCGTACATTTGTATATTTGACATATGGAATAGGATTAGTGAGCCGAGGAGGACCGGAAATACTTCAAAGCCAGCCAAGGGCTGAAATTCTCTTTAATAAAGACTATAATAATAATAATATAGGTGGGAGCTAAGGCGAAATACTCTGGGTGTCCACGAAAAACTTTCGAACAGGTGGGAGCTGAAGGCCCAATTCCTAAGTAACCACTGTAAAGAATTAACTAACTTTAAAGAACTCGTAGTGGTTAATCGACGGATCGACGACGGCAACGGATCATGTGGACAAGGGAGATGAAGCAGCACGTGATCCGTTGCTACTACGTTTGCATCGGGATGGAGATGGATGTGTCCGGCAGCCCGGCGATGCTGATGCTGAAGATGTTCAATGGGAGGTTCCCTCGTTTTGCCCCCCTGCTTGACCAGAACAAGTTATACACACACCAAACATAATATGCTTACTCCTGAAGACGTAGAGTACATCAAGCGGGAAGTGCAGAGGAAACTAGGAAATGAGGAGGAAGCATGATTGAGCGATACGTCGAGAAAGAGTTCTGTTGGGTTGGATGCATCAATTGCAAGTAACCGTTGCGATTCGATTGCACCCGCCGCTCCAGAATCAACAGTGGTATTTCAACGACAGCAATTGAAAGACGAACTAGCCAATCATATGGGCACAGCAGTTATACAATTTGGTGGGACAGACCATGTGTCCCAACATCGAATACCCCAAATGTAGTATTCCTACCGGTTGACAAGTACAGTAACCATTCTTAGTCAGGATATTTTGCCACAATAATTGAAGATCTTGAGAAGCTGCAGCTGCAGAAGCTTTATCGTGTATTCGACTGCAATGGCTGCTCTAAGGTTGTTGTGATGGCGAATGCGCCCGCAAGGTGAGAGTGATGGACGCGCACGCCTCAAAGTACATAAATCTGCGTGGATGCGACGTCAAAACCCGCATAACCACACTGCGGTCTAAGACTAGTCGATTAACACAGTACAAACGATCAACAAGGCTAGTTCGGAATGTTGCTGAAATTGTAAAACCCACATAATTCCGTGATCTAACAGAGGCGAACATAAATGAGATCCTCGACACCCATATACAGGCCTGAGGCCTCTTACTAAATGATTGCGACGATATGAAGAATGTTCGAAGAGGAAGGAACAAAACCGAATGTTCAACATCAACGAAGGAGAGTGTTACCACATCCGGCACAACTACATGCGAAATGACGAAGCCGGCTTTGGCGGAGGCCTTTCGGACATTGGAGAAACAGGAGGAGATTCGAAACATAGTTGAAGGCCAAACGTACAAGTTCCTAGGCTTCCTGCAACTGAAAGGAATTCGGCACACGATGATCAAGGAAAAGGAAAGGAAAAGTTTTTGCTTTATGTCAACGGTATTTCGAAAAGTTTCTTGTCGACCGGCAACAAAATGAAGTCGATAAACACGTTTACCGTGCCCTTGTTAGGACTAGGAGGCGTTATACGCCAGTACGCCATCCAAAATCGTCCATTGTGAGAGTCACCCTGCCACGTACAGTAGCAGGAAGAGGCGTCACCGATATACAAACACTATGTGTTACCCAGATCCAGCAGTAGTGGAGACACTTCGTGTATAGCCAGAACCGCCACGAAATCTATCGCACTGTATGTGAAACTGACCACGAATTCAGTGCCCTGTCGACGAGATGATCGAATCGTGTAAGCAGTAGTGGGAAGCACCCCCATCAGCTGGAGCTGGAATATACCGACAAAGTAGTGTCGAAAACGTGGCTGGTGCGGGGTGAACTCTTCTCAGAAACAGAAGGATTCATGATAACCATCTAGAACCGGGTAATTGCGATGAAGAACTATCGGCACTATTGCACGAGAACGTAGAGGACCACTGCAGAAAGTGCAATTCAGTAGCAGAGACGATCGAGCATATCGTGTCCGGGTGTTCAGCCTCAACTGATTCAGCCTATCTCGGTCGCCAAACGAAGTTGCCAAGGTTGTGAAACAATAGTTTGCTTTGAAGCACAACTTGGTAGACCAGTTTGTCGCCTACTACAAATATGTCCCTGTTCTGGAAAATAGATAAACGGTAGTTTACACTGATGGCTTCAAGCATGTTGGCAAAAAAGGGTCCGCCTTCCGCTCCCATGGCCTAGTCCAAAAGTTTAATCTACCGAAAGAATGCAGCGTTTTTTCGGCAGATGCATATGCCATCAAGAAAACGGTAACATGGCGAAACTAACGGATTCGGTAAGCTGCTAGCTGGCGTTAGAATCGGATCTAAATAATAGAACAAAGAGTACAAAAACAAACCTGAAGATGCGCTGTGAATGGTGAAACAGGCGATACGAGTCCGGTGGGACCGCCAGTGGTATGAGTCTAGGGTCGCTAAGCTGAAGGACACGAAACATGACAAGAACAGCGTGCCTTAACATGGTTGAGGATTGCTCACACGCGGCCTACCCAAGCTTTCCTACTGAAAAAGGATCCTCCTCCTGTGATTGCTGTGGAACCGTAAACGAACCTTATTCTGCATTGCCGAAAATATGAGAAAGAACGACGCAGGGTGTCGACTACCTGGAAAAACCTGGAAAGTCAGGGAAAGTCAGGGAATTTCAATTTGGACCTGGAATGTCAGGGAAAGTCAGGGAATTTCGATTGAGGTCAGGGAAAAAATCACAAAATCCAATATTGAAAATTTATAGTGATTTTTTTTATTTCGAGCAATATGCTAAACACTTATGACAATGAAACGCTGAACCATTTTAATCCATTGAAATATGATCAATAAAAGTACCGAAACTTCGGATCAGAATTAATATAGCGTTTTGGCTGGTAATCAGACTGCATAGCCGATAAACAAAACAATACTCCGAGGCAGTTACAGTCGACAACCATCTTTACTATCAAGCTTTGAAGCTTTTTTTGTGTGACCGTTGACAGTCTCTAGATTAAGAGTTTACTCCGGGCCCATTCCATGTACCCCATGGTAATCGAGTTTGTTTCTATTAATATCTAAGCAATAACACAGGTTCCAAATCAATGTTGTTCAAATGATCACTGTTGAGGCCTGATCAGGGCCGGATTTAGCCGGAAGGGGGCCCCGGGGCCGACAGCTTGTGGGGGCCCCAAAATGTATAAAAAAGGTTGGTTTTGGTACATTAGATTTGTGGGGCCCGTGGCAACGGCCCCCCGACCCCCCTAAATCAGGCCCTGGGCCTGATACAAATAGATTTTTTAAGTCCTCTTCAATATTTAAGATTATTTAGTTTGAGTGTCAGAGTCGGTTTGAATTTTTGTTTGCAGTTTCCTCATCTAGCGTTCAAATACTTAATCATCCATCGCGAGAGTCTTAATAAAAATAAATATATATTGAATAAATATTGAAATGAAAACAATCAAAAAACTCCTCGGATTTGTTAAAGAATGCTTTGAAAATCCTCAAAATTATCCGAATTTTATTTTGCTGCCCCCTCAAAATATTATTTTTTAGCAGAAAAATCCGAGGGGGGGGGAGGCAAAATAGTTTTTGAATATTTGTATCGGCCTTAATGTGCTTATGATATTGGAAGAAATGTGATCTATCTTGATAAATTTAAATTGCTGATTAGTAACCAACAATATATCACATTACCTCTTGATGAAAATGCAGCGCCATAGTTCAGAACCGATCCACAAATAATCATCAATAATGTTCAACATACAACCAAAAACTAGATATTCAAAGGCTTGTTGTAAAAAAACACCTTTGACAACACTCCACAGCATCGGCATCATCCCCAAACAAGATTCTGTAGGGATTGTTTTAAAAACATTTCGTAAACTTTCATTTGATGACGGGCTTTTAAAGTCATTGGTCGATCCTCACGTCTTTAGGTACTAGTCATGTAGAGAGAATGACAGTGGATTAAAGCTTCATATAAATGCTGTCCAATGAGCAGCTCGAAGTAGCTCGGAGTTGTTCCCATCCCTCTCATGCCCATTTGTTGACAAAAAAGAACGAGCAGGACGGGAACAACTTCGAGCTACTTCGAGCTGCTCATTGGACAGCACTATAATCAGCTATATCATGTATACGTAGGTGGCGATGGTCTCAATAAAACGTTTGTTTCGATACTCCATAACCATACTTGGACGCAAGAAAAGGATAATGTTGTTGTCAATGGAAATGTTTCAGTTTTACATTCGCTGCTTTTGATGTTTATAAAACAATTTTATCAGGAACTATTCTGGTTGATCTTTGAGAATTTTGTCCAGAAATTACTCCAGTTAAAATGCTTCGGGATATCTTGTGAAAATAATTATTCCCTTCAGAAAATTTTCTAAATTACTTCAGAATTTTCACTGAAACATAAAAAAAAAATCCCAGTGGATTTCCAAGAGCTCGCTCAATAGTTTAATCCTGGAGCTCCTTGATGGATGTTATGTTTAATATTTTTTTTCAAAGCTCCGCTCCAAAAACTTGCTAGATTATATGGTGTTTACTCAAATTTGAATTGAAATGTCTTCGTGGAAGGATTCATACAAAAATATGCCAAGGAATCTTCAAACATGTTTCCACGAGTTCTTCAAAAAACTCCATTAGATGTTCCTTATAAAGTTTCATTGCTTGTTGTACTTGTCTGACATCTAGTTGATAGTAGTTAAACTTTTTATAAATAAAACAATCCTGGAATTCCAAGACAATCGATTAGCTTTTGGCAAACAACTAAAATTCGATAAAATAAATTGAGTAGGCGTAGCTCCCCTTAGCATATGAGACTAGTTAAAACACTTCTTCACAAACATGAGCTTTTTTTATATTTTTCCATGGCAAAGGCCACAATCGACAAATATTAAACGACTTGAGTGTATTCAGACCAACATATTGCGGATCTTTTCAAAATTTTCCATTTTGCGGATTCCGTAAAGTTCTTCCGCAGCTGTCAAAGTTCTACCGCAAGCCTGAAAATCTTCAATACACTGAAACAAAAATCTGATATTTGGCGTTGTCATCATAGAATGCCATGCCAAACAGTAGAGAAAAGTATGAAGTGACAGCTGCGGTAGTTTAAAAATTGAACCGTAAAGAGGAAAGTTTTCTCTGGAACAGCAATATTTAAAGTATTGCATGGTTAGAATGTTTTTCTAGGCTGTAAGTGCTGCATGGATTTATGTGATCTTGTAGGGATTGTATTCTTGATTATCTGGAAGATTGCAGTGTCCGTGACTATTTTTAGAAGTCCATTAACTCCACAGAGAGTGAATAAGAATTCTCACTTCGTAAGTATTCTTGAGACCCAATGGAGGTTTCTCGATGTCCACAAAAATACCTAACCCGTAAGTTTTTTTTAACGGAATTAGAAGTATTTCTAGAAGCTCCCACGATAGTTCAAAAAGTTGTTCTGAAGTCGTGTCAAAAGAGTCGTGTCAGTAGTCTTGGAGGTCTATTGCGACTCCAGAAAGTCCGTGGAAATTTCCAATGGTGGATGAATGCACCAGAAAGTTTATAACATTGGAGTAAATTTTGGAAAGATGTTAATTATGAAAACCTTTTAGGAGTTCTGCGCATTTACTTGATTCTTTGTGAACGACCAGAATTTCCTACGAAATTCTACATATCCTTAATGTTCTGCATCTAGAAGTTATAAGGCTTCCAGTAACTCAGGAACTCATATGTATAGAAATCAAACATGCAGAGATTTTCATGTGCTTCTAGAAATAGAAAAAAAAACTTTTTCATACCTGGATTTTTTTGAGAAATGGTCTGGAAAGTCAGGGAAAGTCAGGGAATTTAATTCTCAAATTTGAGTCGACACCCTGGACAGGAGAACGAAATCAGCACTATCAGTCTGCGAGATGCCTTGAGTAATGATGGAGGAAGCACAAAGAAACTGGTGATGTTTTTAACACTAAACACTATTATACGATCAAATCTGAAAAGGTCTTAAGACGGCGATAATATATAAGCAAAATTATCTCATCGAATAATCTACACAGGCCCTTTCCCCAATGCCAAATGTTGCCGGTAGATTTGGATACATTCGTGTAGTGATTTCGGCAATAGCTGGTAGTGTGGGGAAAAACTTGCTACAGATGATCAACCAACGCGATGATCATCAACAACGCTGTTTATTGCAGGCTTCGGCGCGGGTTGTCGTTATGGAGGCGTACAATCTTTTTAACTGATTCACCAATACGAAGGTCATTTACCTGGCCATTTATTTTGTGCGCACAGAAGAAGGGACTGGACTGACAGTTTATTCGTTAGGACAAGAGAAGGAGAAGAGGAGCTGATGCTATGGAAGATGATGAATATTAGATGGTTTTCTCTCTTTTAAAGAAAAAAGAGGAAAATGTTTGAAATTCGAATCAAGTACCAATTATTTGTAAAGCAAAATTTTAGACAGTATGTGACACGAATGCATCCCTGTAAAGTGTCTTTAATAAACAAACAACAATTTGTACATTCTCGAAACACGTGTTATGTACACGCATTGGATAGTCAAGCTAATTATTAATAAAACATTATCATTTTACTTTTCTAGGCTGCTGTGAGCTCAGCTTCTTCAACAACATCGGAAGTTTCCGGAAGTGAGAATTTCTTCAGCATTACTGAAGATGGTAAGTGCAGGGCAGTAATCGGCATTTCTGCTCACTCATCTGGTCCATCTTTTTTAGACACACCGCAAAACTCGCCATTGCGTAAATCTCAAACACTAAGCAGCACCAGTACTCCAGTTGGGCAAAACCAGATCAACAACAATACAGCAAGCAACAACAGCAGCAGCACGTCGACAGGATCTACTACTGCCAACGCTAGTAGTGGCAACACTAGTTTCAGCAGTGGCTCATTTTTTGCCAACCTTACCGGGGGCAATGCCGCAAACAGCTCCAGTAGTAACAACAATGGAGTATCGCCAACCGTTAATCGAACTCGCCGGTTATCCAACTCGTCCATGCAAAGCGACGTGTCCTTCCGATTGCCAGCCTATGACTCACCTGCTGTAAGTTAGAAAATGTCACTCATCGCATGAAAGTGATTTAAACACTGTTCCTTTTTTCAGGTCTACCACCTAGAAACTGACATTGACGTGTCAGCAAGCGAAACCGAATCGGTTTCCGGTGCGACTGCTACCAACGGTCAACTAGATCTGGTCAGCAAAGAGAAACTCTTCCAAGCATATAAAAAAGCACTGGATCGATACCAAAAGTATCGCGAGCGATACACTGAGTTGGCTCGTCGCTACCGGGATCTAGAGAAGGATAACAGCAAGGCACGGTCGGTGCTAGTCGAGACCCAGGACAAAGCACTACGAAGAATCAGTGAGCTTCGGGAGCAGTGCTCGTTGGAACAACAAGCAAAGTCTCATCTCGACTCAGCACTACGAATGGAAATCGACGAGCTACAGTGTGTGGTAAAGACTCTAAAAACTAAGCTCGAAGCCGTTGGTGATGGTGCGGTTGGGACAGAGAAAGCTGATAATGATTTAATATCGTTGTCCATTGACGAAGGAGCTTTGGATGAAAAGTTGAAATCTTTAGAAGCTAGATTAAATGAAGAGATCAAATTAAAGGAAGCGTTGGGTCAGGAAGTAACATTACTGAAAATGCGAGAGGAAGAGCATGCGATTTCGGTAGCGGAAAACAAGATGGCAATACATTCCGAACTGGAGAGTAAGGAAGGTGAGGTGAGAAAACTGAAGGAACAACTCCAGAGTATCGAAAAGAATATGAAGCAAGTATTGGTGGACAAAGATGCGCTAGGAAGGGAAGTGGCAGACTTGAAGAACAAACTGGTAACAGCTGAGAAGAAGGCCAAGGATTTTGAAAGCACGGTTACTACTAGCAATGAGCAGAAGAGCAAATTGGAGTCGAAATTTGTAGAGTTTGAGAGGAAAATTCTGGAACTAGAAAAGGATAAAAATCAACTTAAAACAGTTACCATTAACTTGGAACAGGATAAGATTGAGCTTACTCGCAAATTAGCAGATTCTAATGCAAAAATCGATAAAGCCCTATCTGAGAAGGAAGGATTATCAGCGAAGATCCAGCAATTAGAAGAAATTACCAAAACGTTAAGTTCTTCTGATGAGATTGAAAGTCTTAAAGAACGTATCAATGAGTTCTCCATCGAAAAGGATCAATTGCAGAAAGAAGTAGAAGCTGGTAAAAATCGAAATACAGAACATGAACTTAATTTGCAAAAGCTTCAACAAGTTATATCTGACAAAGAAAACACGGTTCAAGAGCTGCAAAGCCAAATCAAACATCACGAAGCCGCTCATAACGATGAAGTAACTAAATTGGAAGCTATACAAAATGACCTGCAGGATAAAAGCAAAAAACTTGTCGAACAAGAAGATGAAATCGTTAGACTGAAGAAAACCATCTCGCTCGATAGCGAGCGCCTAATTGAGGTCACGAAAGCTTTGGACGCTGCGAAGGAAGTTCACGAAAAGGATCGTGCCAGCAATGAAGCTAGTTTGAAAGAGGTATTCGATCAAAATAATCATCTGACTTCGGAACTGAAGCAGTTTAAGGAGAAGTTAGAGAAAGTCAATTCAAAGTTCAAGAAAATTACGGAAGAGAAAGGAAGCCTTAAATCGCAAAACGACAAACTTCAATCGGACATCAAGAACTGTAAACAGGAAATTAACGGTTTGTTACAACAGAAAGCGTCCCTTGCGGAAGAAGTTAGGAATATGAAAATAATTAGCGAAAATTCCGAATCCGAAGCATTGGAAACGCTGCAAGAATCGATGAGAGTAGGTCTAGCTCAAGCTGAAGAACGTTTGCTGGAAACAACGCGTGATTTGAATCAAGTGATCGAGCTCAAGTCGGAAGAAAATAGGAAACTGAGTGAGGAGCGGGACGAGATAGTAGAAAGGTTGGATGTTGTACAAAAGGAAAAAGAAGATTTGACGACAGAGGCAGCAACTCTTAAAGCCAAAGTAGAACTGTTACGAAACGAGAAAAAGGATTTGGAAAAGACTCTTGAGCGAGAGATTCGTGAAAAGACGGAGCTCAAGACGCAAGTCACAAACATTCTGCAGGAAATAGGTCGTCTAGAGGAGCAGCTCAAGGATGTTAAAAATTCCCATTCTGCCATTTTGAACGAAAAGCAAACACTTGAAGAGAAGATCGAGCGATTGCAGCGCCAGCATTCGGAATCAAAGAGTAAAGCAGACAAAGAAAATACGCATAAATGGCAGACAAAGGTGAAAGAAAGCGAAGTAAAACTTCAGCAAGTTGAATGTGAAAATTCTCAATTGGCGGATAAGAATTGTCTTTTGGAAGAAAATAATAGAAGAACTTCCGAGGAGATCAAGAAGCTTCAGAACGCTTTGCAGGAAGCCGAGGCAGCAGTAAAACATGAGAAGAAAAAGTCGAAAGAGGCGCTTGCGAATGTCGAAGATTTGAAGAAAAGATGCCAGGAATTGGAAGAGAAGGTCAAAACGGCAACCGAACAGCTCAATCAATGCACAGGGGATCATGCCAAGCTGTTCAACGAGAAGGAATTACTAGACCATCAATATCGATCACTCCAAGATCAGCTTGAGGCTAAGGAGAAAGAAAAACTTTGTGTATTAGATAGCAATAATTGTCTGACTGAGCAGTTGGCTGAACTCAAGACGTCTACAAGCTTACTCGAGGAAGAGAAACGGAAGTTATCGGAAGAATGCGATGTACTGAAGGCAGATATTGATAAGATTCGGGCAGAAAACGAGTATTTAAAAGGAAAACAAAATGAGTTGAAGTTAAAACTTGAACAAGAAAAACAGACTATTATGGAACAAAATGAAGCGCTACATAAAGAAATTGACTCGATGAAAAACAGTAACCAAAATCGGCTGTCGGAACTGGAAGGCCTTATCAAGAAGGCAAACGAAGAGAAACAGTCCTTTAGTAAGAATGCAACCGATCTGGAGAAAAAGCTAGAGTCATACGAGGAAATCAAAATTGAAAATGAATATCTTAACACACTCATCAAACAGTTGGAAGGTGAACTACACACATTAAAAGAAGAAAAATCCAAGTTCCTGTCCACGATGGGGGTCAAAGAAACTGAAATCACTAGCCTTAAAGCCAAAATAAGTCAAATAGAGACTGTTGTAGAGGAAAAGGATCAAGAGATTAAAAAACTGATCAACGAATTTGTTGGCAAAGAGCACGAGTTGAAAGCCAAAATCTTAACGCTGAAACATGGAAAATCGGAAGCCGAGAAAAAAGTGGCTGAGCTGTCAACAGCTGTCGAAGCCGAGAAGGCGAAAATAATCGAACTCACGACCCAGAGTGCTGACGAGAAAAAGAGTTTGGATGCTAAACTAGTTGATGCGTCGAGAATCCAGGCCGAGCTAACCAACAAACTTGAACAAACCAAGACTGAACTTGAAAGCGTCAGATGCAAGGAGCAGACGATACAAAGCGACCTTGAGCAGGAGAACAAAACTATGCGGGTACAATTGCAAGAAGTCGAGGAGGAAATCAGTCGCCTAAAGAAGGAAGTACAAAGTACGAACGAGTTGAAGCTGGAGAATGAGAACTTTGCACGGGACTTGGATGAATTGAAAAATGAGTTGAATGTTGCCATGGCGGAAAAGCTGGAACTGGTGGAGCAGCATTCCAAGTTGAAGGATAAATTTGACACATTCAGTGCCGAAACAGAGCAAAACGTTCAACGGTTCCATACGGAAATCGAACAGTTGCGTCAAAACCCGAGCAGTGCCGCTGAGGATCAGCAGGAGGAACGGAGTAAAGCATTAGAAGAGATGCGTAGCCGGAAGGAAGAGCTCGAGAACAAGCTGAAGAAGATCATGCACGAAGTGCAGGACGTGTCCAACAGGAATCTGTTCCTGGAGCAAAAATGTGAAAACTACCTAATTCTGGAGCAGTCCAACGAACGGTTAAAGCTGCAGAACGAGAAGCTGTCGCGGCAATTGGATGAGACATTGGTAAGTTTGTTTGCTTTGG
Organism: Armigeres subalbatus; assembly: GCF_024139115.2. NCBI lineage: Eukaryota > Metazoa > Arthropoda > Insecta > Diptera > Culicidae > Armigeres > Armigeres subalbatus. The sequence goes on along the minus strand of NC_085140.1, from coordinate 92,991,941 downwards.
AAATATTAATCAAGTTATTGGTAAAAATTAACACAAATATGGTTTTCTAGTTGTTTGGTTCTATACTATTGCCCAGAAAATCGTTCCCCAGACAACTATACTCCAGAATTCTTTTCCCCTGAAAACTAATCCCCAGAATTTGCCATTCTCCATAAGGTCAATATATAGATGCAAATGATTTAATTTTCTTGTTTTCTTATGAAACATCATCGCTAGACCATGGGGTATACAATTGTACACAAGGAAGCCCAAATGCCATAATGGTGTGTCCTAATGAGTTGGATGTGCAAGTGCCATTTAGCGTAATTGTTAGAAACTTGACTCAGATACGATGAGCTTTTTGTCATAATGACCCTAACATGAAGACTGCACGGCGCACGCCCTGGTAAAGGAAACAAATTGGGACCCTCACATTTGCCCGGAATAAGGCAAGTAAGTCCTACCTACCTATGATGGTCGTACACTCCGTGTTGCCAACAAAGGTCTCCGCAAACGAGTGCAGTCTGCTAAACAGAATTCGGGAGAATATCTTGTAGGCGGTATCAGGGAGACAGTTAGCACAATCAAGTCAGTGCCCTTTCTTGTAGATAGGACAGCTCAAAGGCATTTGAACCGTTTGTTTGAGAAACTGCATATGTAACATTTTTGGCCAAAATGAGATTTTTATATATTCTGAATCCTCTTCCAAAAATACGTATTCTGGCAAAAATACGAAAAAAATAATTTTGTTCAGAAGTGTAGGAAATTGTTTTCGTTTGTCTGAGAAACTACATAAGTCCACGCACTTTGAAGAGCAATTATCACTCTGAAAAATCTTCACGTCATATTTACCTGAAAACAAATGTGGTTCTCATCCACCATACTTTTCACGTAAGAGTGACCTGAATGACAAGTAACCTGAACAAATTTTAGTTCCCTTGAGTTACGTGATTTATCCGGTGACTCTGACTGGATCTTCCAGTACTAATGACGTGAAGCTTGAAAGTAGTTACGTGTTTGATCAGGTGAACCTGACGTGATTTGGTCGTACTGGTTACGTGAAATTTTAGTGAAAGCTACAAGACAGCAGGTAACCACTACATGTTTTGAAATGTATTGAAATATAGTGATTTTGGAATGAATGCAAACATGAACAGGGACTTCCTATAAAAGGGAATCTTTTTCACGTTGTTGATGCATTGATACATTGAAATGCCGTCATTTGGTCATTGCGCTTTGGAGTTATTGCAGAAATACTGTTGAAGAAAAAACAAAGTTATCGGCGGATGTTGAATGGAATTTATCAGATTTGTTGAGAAATGATGTCAATGAGAATCGCTGAGAATTATAAAACCAGTTTTTTGCTCGAAAATTGCTAATATTGCCGCTGTTAATTAACCAAAAAGTAGTGGAAACTAGACTACAAATTTTATACTAACGCGACCGGAAAACTGTAGCTCTAGACTTCCAAGCAGCTTCCTTTACTTTCACATCATTTTTCAACGATTCTAATAAATTTTATCCAACCTCCGTTGATTTTTTTCCAAGGAGGAAAAATGCAGACAATATCACTTACCTCCGCGAAGCCTCATTATGTTTAGGTTATGTATCATTCATTCTTGTTTACAATGCAGGTCTTCCGCAAATGCCGAAGCTGCAATCACACTAACACAATCTCTTTTAAATTGTTTACGTGGGTATACAGTCATATTCACCAAGATTTTTAGTAAAAGTTACGTGAATTTCAGGTGAGCATTACTAACGTCACGTAACAATCGTCGTTTGTTCAAGACAGACGAGTTACGTGATTTTTCACGTGAATATGACGTGATGATTTTTTAGAGTGATGGAGTACAGTACTGTTTACAGTTTTTGCACTGGAAGTGCCTCAGGGTGTTGAGTTTTGCCAAACACTATTGATCTGTATCGAAGAAATCGAAAGATTCGGTGTCAATTCGTTCAAAACAGTTTTTTGTTCAGTACATTCAAAGTTAATTGCCTATATGCCGGGTATTAAGCCACCCGGAGTGGAAATTAATTACTATGTCTGAAACTTGATTGACGAACCCCACCGAAGGGGCGGTTACCCTCCAATACCTTTTCCGAACTAAATCTATCACATGTTGTACATATGCATAATCAAGTTTCAGACATAGTAAGTTGTTTGTCGTTTTCTCGAAATTGTGTAAAATGGACTTATGCAGTTTCTCAAACAAATGGTTCATTTCTTCTCCCTTCCAAATCAATTCAATCACTTGGTAGATTTTTTCGTACAGCTGGTCACTCCCAACTTTTAGAAGCTCGACCAGGATTACGTCCTTCCCAGCGACCCTACCGTTCGTTAGCTATCGAAAAGCCTTCCTCACTTTGTCTAGTGTTGGTGGCCCCACTGCTTGTCCGTCATCCTCAATCCAGATTCTATTTGTGCCCTCTCTATCCAATTGTTCATTCAATAATAACTCAAAGTGCCGATTCCACCTTACAGCCACGCTTGCGCGTGTTGTTTATCGTTTTGTAAAACTTCCGCGCGTCGTTTCTGGCAAAGCTTGAAACAGCCTTTTTCAGTTCTTTGTTGGCTTTTCTAACCTCATCTAATGTAGGCGGCTCCACAGCTTGTCCATCGTCGCTAATGTTTATTCTGTTTACCGATGCATCGTCACTTCCACCGTTTAACAAAGCTACGAAGTGTTGCTTCCACCTGGCTGCTCTTCAGTTTTATCTGTCAGCAAATTTGCTTCTTCTTCGCTGCACATGACGGTTGTTGTTGTTGGTGACGGGATTTGAATCCTTTGGATCATTCATCCCCGTGCACATGACGGGAGATGGCGCTATCTTTATCCGCACGCCATTGACAGTCTCATAAAACCTCTGCATATCGTTTTGCTCTATTCTTTCCTGCGTGTCAGTAATCACTTGTTCCTAATACTGTTTTTGCTTTTCTCGTATCCAGTATTTTGCGCTCCATAATGGCGGCGTGAGTGCTGTTCAATTTAACATTCAAGAGGTAGAACACATTGTAACTCATCTAGTATGCATAGATGAAAATAATTCTAGGAGTAAATAAATAAACTTCAACCACCTCTCGTAGCCGTGGATTAAAAAAAACGTCAAGGATCTTAAATTAGTCGCCTGCTTTGAGCGTGCTTACAGCGGCACACTAGGAGTTAACTTTCTGAAATCAGTATGGCGAAAGGCATCTAAGGTTCGATTTCTCAAAATTAAGGATCTTCATCGAAAAAATATTTGGTAGGCGTAGTAGCGGACACCATCCTTCATAACCGGTACCAAATAGTTTTTCATGAAAAGTTCCTAATTTTGAGAAAATCTGCGTTAGATGTCTTTCGCCATACAAATTTCTGGCGGTTCACTCATGCTGGCTATTTGCGCATATACGATAGCGCCAGGATGTGGAAGCGGCGGGTAGAAAATCAGCCACTGCCAATAATTCATTCATCTTGAAAATCGTATGCATAATATGATCAAAATATCGAATCAATACAACTAAGAATCATTTATGCTTCTCCTTATAAGATTAGATAGAAATGGGTACTCAAAACCTAAATCCGGTTTCCAACCAACCTGTCCTGGGTCGCCTCTATGCAATGACTATCACTTCTCGTGCTATTGTGATCACGCTCCATAGATGCTCTACCATAAATCGTTGATGTTGTCAGTCACTAACGTTGATTGCACCTATCCGTTCGTCGAATTTCTGGCGGCACTCAGCCCATACTCCTTCCACCGACTATCGCTGGATATTGTAACGCATCGTTCGCTGTGTTCGATACAGTTGACAACCGTGATTTAATGTTGCTGACACTGACAGTAGGTAGTGAGGTAATGCTTAAAATGAGAGCTATTCACATTTGCACTTTCTGTTTGGTCATTATGCTAAAAGGCCCATATCTCTGACGATTATGGTAAATGGCACTTGGACGACAGGGTGTCGACTCAAATTTGAGAATAAAATTCCCTGACTTTCCAGACCATTCCTCGAAAAATTTCATTTATGAAAAATGTTTTTTTTTCATTTTCTAGAAGCCCATGAAAATCTCTGCATGTACAAAACCTTGAAGCTCATATGAGTTCCTGAGCTACTGGAAGCCTAAATACCTCTAGAAACAGAACATAAAGGATTTAGAGAATATCGTAGGAAATTCTACTCGTCCACAAATAGGGGTGAACGAGGCAATATGGGCCAAAAAGCGCTGAAAGGCTAAAAAAATCACCATTCAAATGTAGTTGACTTATACTAGAGAGTGTTACCTTTCATATTACGTCGATGAATGATGAAAAATACGTTTGGAAATTGTTGGAATGAAATTTTGAAAATGTATTGATTTCAATGTGTGTTCCCGACAATACGGTGCAATATGAGCCACCATGTGGGGCAGTATGGGCCACCCATCCAAAACGTTTTTTTGGGAGAGAAAAGTGTCGTAATATGGAAGAATATGATATGCCTACAACAGATACAGTATTCCATATCAAATAAAATTAATAAACCGCCCACCAGCGACCCGAACCGATTTGCCACTCTTCACCGTTTGAACAGCTACATTTCAATTGGTCAATAGTCATTTTTTCTGTTTCCATCGCAGTAATGCGGTGTTGTAATTTATCCGTAATGAATCTAACATAGATGATAATATTCTTGTATTCGGCAACTAAAATTTCGCATATTAAGGCCTAATATCATGCTCTGTTCAAGTATGCTCATATTGCCCCATAGATAGAAGTTTTATGATAAATTCAGATTTGTATCAGTACAAACATGTGTGCACAATATTTAATTATAATAGATCTTTTGATTGAGCTGCATTTCTGTCCTGTATTTCAATTAGTTTTGTGGCAAAACCTTATTTATAAACTTCAAATCTTATAATAATTTTGCCTTTGCAGCCAAAATTTACATTTTCAAGTGTATTGTCATGTTCGAATTGAATTTTAATGCGGTTTTCTCGTTGAGGCATACGTGGAGCATTCTTTAAAAGATCATATAACTTTTACATGATAAAACTTGTCAATAAGCTCAAATTGAGGGTGGCTCATATTGCGCCGTATGTTCATATTGCCCCTACTGCCCGTATTCAAGTTAATGCGCAGAACTCCTGAAAAATTTTCATAATTCACATCTTTCCAAAATTGGCTCCAATTAATGTTATAAGTTCCTGGTGCCTTCATCCACCATTGGGAATTCTCACGGACTCCATGGAGTCGCAATAGACCTCCCATACTACTGACGGACTTCTTCAAATCGTTGAAGTTTTCATTATCTTTCTAGAAAGTTGTGTGAAATCTTGTATCTTTTGACACGACTTTTGAACTCTTTCCCAACCATCGTGGAAGCTTTTAGAAATCCTTCTAATGCCGTTAAAAATCTTACGGATTAGTTATTTTCGTGAACATCGAGAAACCTCCATTGGCTCTCAAGTATACTTACGAAGTAAGTATTCTTATTCACTCTTTGTGGAGTTTATGGACTTTTAAAAATAGTTAAGATAATTCCAGATAATCATGAATGCAATCCCTGCAAGCTCACATAAATCTATGCAGCACTTATAGTAAGCCCAGTAAAACATTCTACCAACTGCAATACTTTAAATAATTGGGTCTGAACACAGTCAGGTCGTTTAATGTTTGTCGATTTTGGCCTTCGGTTTAAAAAAAGCAATGGTCCCATGGAAAAATATCAAAAAAATAAGTGTTTTTTTCAAGAAGGGACATAACTAGTCTCAAATGCTAAGGGTAGCTACACCTACTCTATGTAATTTATCGATTTTTAGTTTTTTTTCAAAAATGGTCTTGGAGTTCCAGCATTGTTTTATTTATAGAAAGTTCTACTAGATGTCAGACAACTGCAACAAGCAATGAAACTTAATAAGGAACATCTAATAGAGTTTTTTGAAGAACTCGTGGAAATATGTTAGAAGAGAATATTTTTTAAATATGAATCCCTTCACGAAGACATTCTATTGAAATTTGAGTAAATGCCATACCAAGTTTTTGGAGCGAAGCTTTTGAAAAAATCTACCGTGGAGGCACCATATTTGACGCAGTTAAGAAAATTTTAAAAAGAATCATTATTTAAAAAATAATTCCAATATGGATTCGCTTAATATTCTGCATAACGAGCTTTCTACTATTATAGAATGTGTAGAAATAATGAAACTTCGAAATATAAGTTTATTTCTTAGTTTTTTAATCTGTTTTTATGTAGTACTTGAGGTGCCCAACTTGACGCACTAATTTTACTATGTTCCTTATTTGACGCAAAGTTGTTCCTAATTTGACGCACTTCAAAACTATGTTAAAACTCAATCAATTAAATGCCTTATTTTTTTTATTATATAAAGACAGTGTAATAGAACTTGGTACGATATAAAATAACAAGTTAATTAATTATACAAAGAGGCATTTTTTTTGTTCAGTTTTCTGCAGGTTATATGCTCTGTGGCATGTAAGTGTTTTGTTAGTTTCATGAACCCTGCACATCATTCAAAATGCTTCTCATTTAGGTGTAAGAATCGTGTCAAAATATATATTTACGGGAGGATTAACTTTTACATTTCATTACATAACCAGCCTACCATAGTCTGTTGTATTTGTAATAAAAACTTTCTTTGGTAATCTGCAATTTTGAATCTATAAACTGAGAAGTTCGTATAGCTTCTGTCTAAACTGAGAAGGATACAGAAAACGCAACTTGTATATAAACGCTTTCAGAACCACATTGAAGCTACCAATCTGCAAGTGTTACGTGACCGGCAGATATATCTCAAAAAATATGAGCTGCCCGTCTTATACATTTTTTCAATAAACGATTAACATAAACGGAAGCGTATATGAGCAAGGCAGCCATATTTTTGGTTGGTGTCATATTCAGGGTTCCACGACTAGTAGCGACAGAGTAACAAATTGAAAATATGTTTATTTGTTTTGGCTTGTTATAATTTCGTACAAAGAAAGTAAATTGAATTATATGATACTAATTTATTATAAAATATTGTTTTCTCGCAAAAATTCTAAAACTAGCATATGAAAACTGCATAATTACCAAATACCGGTAAGAAACGCGTCAAATAAACGCATCAAAATCGAAGGCAGCATAAGGCATACTATCATGGGCTGGACACTCAGTGGAATGATCCAATGTTGATTAATATTTAAAGTAGTTGAGAGTTAGTTAAAACTTAATGAATACATATTGATTTTCCTATGACTATTATTGAGGTTTATTAGCACTGCCTTGTCTATTCGTATGATAAGATTAATTAGGAACATCACAATGCATTGTGAGCCAAATTTGACGCAGAACATTTTGGGTTGAAAAATGCGTTCGAATGATGCAATGTTCAACGTAAAAGGTAAAGCTTACTAATAATGCTCAGCTGTTTGTAGGTAGGGGTAAAAGATTCTCACAAAAGTTATTTTGCGTGAAAAATGATCATTCGATCCTTAGCATTGTGGCTAAGAAAGAAAAAAATTGACGCATTATGAGTATGACTTCCATATATTTTATTCGGGTATGTTGATTCTTCATCAATAATATGCTTTTTATGCCACATATGCAAAGAAGAAGAGCAAATAAAGCCATCTAGCTTGATTCGTTGATATATTTTTGGCGAAAATAGGTTTTCTGCATCATTTGATTTGAGAGTGCGCCAAGTTTGGACCTGCGTCAAATATGGTGCTTCCACGGTACTGAACATCCATTAAGGAGCTCCAGGACAAAAACTATCGAGACAGCTTTTTTAAATCCTTTGATATTTTTTTTATGTTTCAGTGAGAATTCTGAAATAATTTCTGGACAAAATTCTCAAAGATCAATCACAACAATTCCTGATAAAATTGTTTCATAAAAATCGAAAGCAGCGAATGTAAAACTGAAACATTGCCAATGACAACAACATCATCCTCCTCTTGCATAATTATGAAGTATCGAGTAACGTTTAATGTGGTTTAATTGAGAACATCGCCACCTACGTACATGAGGTAGACCATGTGATGCTTTTATTCACTATCATTCTCTCTACATGACCATTAATTTGACCACCTAAGGACGTGAGAATCGATCAATGACTTTATAAGCCCATCATCAAATGAAGGTTAACGAAATGTTTTTAAAACATATCATACAGAATCATGTTTGGAGATGAAGCCGATGCTGTAGAGTGCCGTCACAGGTCAACAAAGATACTGTTCGGGGTTTTCGTTTAACAAGATTCCAAATATCTAGTTGTTGGTTGTAGGTTGAACATGTTTGATGATTGTTTGTTAAACTGTTCTGAACTATGGCCTATTGCAGCCATTTGATTCAGTTTCGACTGCTTTCACTAGATAATCTTCAAACATTTGGGCGTTACATTTTTATCAAGGTTATGTGATATATTGGGTTTTCCATTAGAGTTAGTAGAGTTCATTAAGTAGAGCATTAAATGAAATTTTCCTGTATCATAAGTACTTCAAAATAATTTTATAAGGAATGACTCTCGCGATTGATGATTAAGTATTTGAAAGAACTTTCAGAACTACTTTTGTTTGATGGGAACATGACTCAAACGCTACTAATAAGGAAACTGCAAAAAAACGAAACGACTCAGACACAAAACCATTCAAACTAAATAATCTATAATATCAAAGGGGACTTTAAAAAAGACTATTTGGATCAGGTCTCAACAGTGACCATTTGAGCGCATGGCTTTAGAACTTCTGTTATTGCTTAGAGATCAATAGAAACAAACTCGATTACCATGGGGAATATGAAAAGGGCCCGGAGTAGACTTTTAGTCTAAAGACTGCCAACAGCCACACAAAAAATAAGCTTTATAGCTTGATAGTGGAGGTGGTTGTCGACTGTAACTGCCTCGGAGTATTGTTTATCGGCCATACAGTCTGATGATATGGCGTCGTTCAAAAGAAATAATTAGTCGCTTACCAATCAGACCGCATCGTGCTTTCGTGCTGTGCGGTTCTTTCTCTCTTTGCGGAAGGAAGTTTTTAATACTACCCGAAGCTAGTTTAATTTCAACGGTGCTTCTTAGCGCTATTTGTACCCACTGATCCCGTTACGATCTTTGCAAGGACCCGTGCCTTCGTTTTACGTTGGACCCGTTTGCGGAAGTAAAATTCCGACAAGCGGTGGTAATCCTGCAGGGACACCGTTCTGGGAAAAAACCTCTTAGAAGGTCACGTCTTCACGCTCAGCCATGAGCATTAATAAAAACAAGAGGAAGGGGGAGTCTCTGAATTCTCCACTTCCTTCAAAGAAACAAGGTTTCAAGACCGTCCTGCCAAAGCGCGGAAAAAATAGAAGGAAGCTGGAGAATTCAGATATTCCTTCTAACTCTAATATCGGAAATAATTCTTCTCCAATCGAACTGAGCAATCAGTTCGATTTGATCAATGATGAAATTGAGCAAATCGAATATACCTCTAGCCCAGGTGATTCGATTCATGCGAAAAAGCAAAGGATTCCGCCAATTGTGGTATCTGTTGCCGAGTTTTCTGGCTTCCGGAATGAGATTTTGTGTAACCTTCAGGGGATCAAGGTTTCATTTCAGATTGCTAGGAAGGGTGACTGCCGCGTCTTGCCGGGATCCTTTGACGATCGCAAACGTCTTCTTCAGTATTTAACTGAGAAGCGCCATAAATTCTTCACATACGACGACAAAACTGAGCGATTGTTCAAAGTCGTCTTGAAAGGTCTTCCCAGTGACGATAAATCACTGGATGAGATTAAAATTGAAATTTCTCAATTACTTGGATTTTCACCAGTCCAAGTAATTAAGATGAAAAAGAAATCCCACTCTGGTACTTCCCAGAGGGGCATTTCTCAAGAATTTTATTTAGTTCATTTTAACAAAAGTGAACTAAATAATATGAAAAGTTTGGAAAAGGCCTGTATTATGTCCCATGTCCGTGTTACATGGGAACATTTCCGCAGGCCTGGAGGAAATTTCCAAAACCCCACCCAGTGCCGTAAGTGCCAAAAGTGGGGTCATGGAACCAAACATTGTCACATGGATGCTAAATGCATGATTTGTGGTGGAACCTCTCACGTCAAGGACGCATGTCCTGTGAGAGAAGATTCCAATAAATTCAAATGTGCAAATTGTGGGGGCAATCATAAATCCAATTTCTGGGAATGCCCTTCACGCAAAAAAGTTTTGAATTCCCGTGCAAAATTGATGACGGGAAATTCCAATCGGATCCCAGATTCGACGGGTAGAAATTTTCAAACGCTCAAATTTCGAAACCAGTTACCGGTCGAGCAATTCATACCCACCACAATTCACAAACAAATTTTGCCGCTCGTCAACGGGTAGCAAGCACTTCAGTAAATTCCAATTTTCGAATGTACCTACGTATGCAAACATCGCTGCTGGTAGACAAAATTTCTCTTCTCAAAATGAGGTTTATACCCATGTCCCAACGGAAAATAATGGTCATGTTGCCGATACAGGTAGCATGACTGCTTCCGATTTTGAGTTTTTAACTGAACAATTGCATCACATGATTGATGCAATGTTCAAAGCAAATACCATACCAGAAGCTGTTCAGGTTGGTATAAAGTACACACAAAAAGTGTTATCGGACTCCGTTTTAATGGATCTAAATAATTGTGTGAAAGTTCTAAATTGGAATGCCCGCTCTCTAAAGGGTAAGGAAGATGAATTATTCAACTTCCTAACAGTTCATAATGTGCATATTGCCATTATAACAGAAACTTATTTAAAGCCCGGACTCTCCATTAAACGAGATCCAAATTATTTTATCTACAGAAATGATCGTCTTGACAGCGCCTGTGGTGGGGTCGCCATTGTCATCAATAGACGTATCAAACATAAATTATTTTCTTCGTTTGAAACCAAAGTTTTTGAAACCTTGGGAGTTTCTGTTGAAACAAATTTTGGTCAATTTTCCTTCATTGCAGCCTATTTGCCTTTTCAATGCAATGGGCAGCAAAAGAATTTGTTGAAAGCTGATCTTCAAATTCTGACTCGCAACAAATCAAAATTCTTCGTAATTGGTGACTTCAATGCCAAACACCGTTCATGGAATAATGCTCAAAGCAATTCCAACGGCAAAATTTTATTTGAAGATTGTTCTGCGGGATATTATACTATTCAATATCCCAATGGACCAACTTGTTTTTCTTCCAGTCGAAATCCTTCTACAATTGATTTAGTTTTAACGGATTCAAGTCAGCTGTGTGGCCAATTGGTAACTCATGCTGACTTTGACTCTGATCACCTTCCTGTGACATTTGAAATCTCACAAGAAGCCATTTATAATCCAATCAGCTCTACTTTTAATTATCATAGAGCTGATTGGGATTCTCTCAAAACATATATCGATAGGAATTTTGATGTTAATATTCCTTTGGATACCAAAAGTGATATTGACAATGCGCTCGTATCTTTGACAAATTTAATTGTCGAAGCCAGAGGCATTGCAATTCCTAAATGTGAAATTAAATTCAACTCCATTATTATTGACGACGATCTTCAGCTACTGATCCGTCTTAAAAATGTGAGGCGAAGGCAATACCAAAGAACTCGCGATCCCGCGTTGAAAGTTATTTGGCGAGATTTGCAAAATGAAATTAAAACACGTTTCGCTATTCTGAGAAATACCAACTTTGAGAATAATGTCTCGAAGTTGGATCCCAGTTCGAAACCCTTTTGGAAATTAACGAAAATTCTTAAAAAACCTCAAAAGCCAATTCCAGCGCTTAAAGAGGGAAATAAAATTTTATTAACAAATGGTGAAAAGGCTCAAAAACTTGCTCAGCAGTTCGAGAGTGCCCATAATTTTAGTCTAGGTCTCACTAGTCCAATTGAGGATCAGGTTACACGAAGCTTCGAAGACATTCTCAACCAAGATAATGTTTTTGACCCTTCGTTGGGAACTAATTTGGATGAAGTGAGATCTATTACTAGAAAATTTAAAAATATGAAAGCCCCAGGTGATGATGGTATTTTCTATATACTTATCAAAAACTTCCTGAGAGCTCTTTATCCTTTTTGGTTAATTTATTTAACAAATGTTTTCAATTGGCATACTTCCCAGATAAATGGAAAAACGCCAAAGTTGTTCCAATTTTGAAGCCGGACAAAAAACCAGCTAAGGCTTCTAGTTATCGCTTAATCAGTTTGCTTTCTTCAATAAGCAAACTGTTTGAAAAGATTATTTTAAATAGAATGATGGTTCATATTAATGACAATTCTATTTTTGCTGATGAGCAATTTGGTTTTCGCCATGGGCATTCAACCACTCATCAGTTATTAAGAGTTACGAACTTAATTCGGCTCAACAAATCTGAAGGTTATTCGACTGGAGTTGCTCTTCTTGATATAGAGAAAGCATTTGACAGTGTTTGGCATGAAGGTTTGATTGTAAAATTGATGAATTTTAATTTTCCTCTGTACATTATTAAACTAATCCAAAATTATTTATCAGATCGCTCACTGCAGGTAAATTATCAGAATTCTAAATCTGATAGATTACCTGTAAGAGCTGGTGTTCCCCAAGGCAGCATACTGGGGCCCATTTTGTATAACATTTTTACTTCTGACTTACCTGATTTACCACCAGGGTGTCAAAAATCTTTGTTTGCAGATGACACAGGTCTCTCAGCCAAAGGGCGAAGCCTTCGTGTCATTTGTAGTAGATTGCAAAAAGTTTGGATATTTTCTCCACTTACTTGCAAAAATGGAAAATTTCCCGAATGCTTCCAAAACTCAGCTTATAATTTTCCCACATAAGCCGAGAGTTTCTTATTTGAAACCTTCTAGGAGACATATTGTCACTATGAATGGGGTTCAAATTAATAGGCCTACCGAAGCTAAATATTTAGGCCTTCTGCTAGATCAAAATTAACTTTAAAAAATCACACTGAAGGCCTTCAAGCCAAATGTAACAAATATATTAAGTGTCTATATCCACTTATAAACAGAAAATCAAAACTTTGTCTTAAGAACAAACTTTTGATTTACAAACAAATTTTTAGACCAGCCATGTTGTATGCTGTGCCAATATGGACTAGTTGCTGCAATACCAGAAAGAAGGCACTTCAGAGGATTCAAAATAAAATTCTGAAAATGATTCTGAAGTTGCCTCCGTGGTATAGTACCAATGAACTTCATAGAATTTCTAATATTGAGACATTGCAACAAATGTCCAACAAAATAATTTTAGACAAAAATCGTTGCAATCTTCTATTGCAACGATTAACTCCTTGTACCCTTAGTATAAAATAGGTTAAGATTAGTTTAAGTTGAAAACATTGTAATTCCTACATGGTTCAATTCAACCAGAGGAAAAATTCTAACTGCCAGAGGCAATTGAAATGTATTAATAATAACTAAAAATATAACATAGCAAATAAGGATGATAGTGTTAAGAAAACACGGAACACCTAGTCTAAGAGATGAATGCATGTATTAGATAATTAGCAAATAAAATTAGTAAAAAAAAAAAAAAAGTCGCTTACCAAGGCGATTTCCAATATATTTCCTTCCCAACTAACATACTATTCCTTTCCAGTGCGCTCATGGAGATGCAGAGGATTCCTCGGTCTCTTGTAGCAATGAGTGTCGAACTAATTTCCCTCCCCTTATCCTAATTGACTGTGAGGACGTGGCCGACATCGTTATTGGTCTTGAATTAAAGAAACTCCGAAGCATGTACAGCGAGAATAGCTTTCTAGTCCCGAGAAAACTATTCAATTGGTGAGCTGTGCATTATTTGTTGTTTCTCGGGCAATCACGACTAGCAACTACGATGGGTACAGCCAATCAAGCTAAGCTAAGCATAAGCGTCCTTAGTTTAGTATATTGCTCGAAATTAAAAAAAAAAACACTATAAATTTTCAATATTGGGTTTTGCGATTTTTTTCCCTGACCTCAGACAAAATTCCCTGACTTTCCCTGACATTCCAGGTCCAAAATGAAATTCCCTGACTTTCCAGATTTTTCCAGGTAGTCGACACCCTGGACGACCAACTCATTAAGACGAATGCTGCCGGTGGACGCATAATTGTCCCATGTATATAGGGAATCCCAGCAAACATGGGACAATTATGCGTCCACCGGCAGAATGATATTATGGTAAATAGCATCATGACTTATTGGCTTTCTCATGTACAATTGTGTTTTTCAGAGGTAGGGTGGGTGTACCAATCGTCGCCATAGTTAAGAACAACTATTTTTAAAAATATAAATAAAAGGCATGTGGGTGGTGTTGATATGTCATGCGGAAGGTTTTTAGGCATTAAAATGCGTGATGGTATCCATAATAGGAACGCATGTACCAGTTGTGGCACTATTCTTAATTTTGGTTCCTATTATGGCAAATCCCATTGTTTTCTTATGGGGTTGGCCAAATTGGGACCACTAGTGCGACAACTGGTGCAAAGGACGACAAAAATTAAGCAAAACCGTTTTTTACAATTATGGTTTGTTTGATTTGGAGGAGATTAAAGGTGGTATACTGCCGCTAACCGCAAGTCGAGCACATCTGTATATGGACGCCCATATACAGATGTGCTCGACTTGCGGTTAGCGGCAGTATAGCGTCATATGAATATGGTTTACTGATCAGAAAACGTTTTGTTGTGATGTGATGTACCACTTGGTTTATAATGTACTGGTACATCTAGCCTATTGAGATTTTCACTTTGAATTTTTTATAAACACCGATCCTAAATCCAAAATTTCATGAATTTTTGTGCATAGAAACTATTTGAAATCATAGCATAGAAACATAGCAAGAAATTGAGCATAGAAACTATTTGAAGTCAAATTTTTAAAAACTTTTAAAATGGACAACAAATTTAGACTAGTGTAAAAAATATGTTGTAGCTCACAAAATCGAACTAGGTATAAAAAAATCAACATGTTTTTAAAAGAAAAAAAAAACAATCTTTAGTCCCATATTCAGGGTCTTGCGATCATGTTTCGTTGCAAAAAACAACGAAATGAAATTCTCATTTATGTATTCTATTTTCTGGGGGAATGTTAATTCTGAGAAACGGGGCTCTGGGGATTGGTACTGTTATGTACCACTATGATGATAACTTGAGAATGATAACAATAATTATTTAAAAAATATTTTTTTTATGAGGGGTTTCTTTATCGAATTGAAATATATAACAAATAATAATATGTCTCCGTCTAAGTCAACGGCTCAGGTTCTTATGAGCGATATATTCTTCAGAAAGGACCAACAATCCTTTATAAGTTCAATCAAAGTTAGGGGGACAAGGGGCAATATGGACACCCTAAGGTTTTAATCAATTTTAGGTGATTTAAATTGAATATAATTCGGATTTCTAGCAATTACATGATACTATTCCTCGCTAACTACCAGTTCTGTTTTGAATAGAATCGAAAATAAGGCAATTTCAATCAAATAGGACGATTTTGTAATAGTTAATTTTTCACTACTCTTGGGAAGGTATCGGGGTAGATTGGACACCCCCATGGGGCAGTATGGACACTAGAGCGCAAACTTCGTCCGCTCAAGTGAGATCAAGGTTTTTCTGAATTGTTTTGGGACCCCAGTCAACTGTGCAAAATATGGGCTCGATTGGTTGCAACCTCGCATGCCGCATCGCGTTTTAAATTTACATGGGGATTAGTATGGAAAAATGTACTTTTTTACATTTTTGCTCTTAGCGGCTTTAATTTATCATCAATCACGTGACTCAATACGTTGGCATATAGTGCATATATTCTGGAAGATCCCGAAAGACTTTGCCGAAGAAGGTACGTAGCTGGAAGGTCTACAAAAAATGTTATTACGTTTCGAAAATTGATTGTTCAAACCATATGCAAGAAATCAATGTTTCTGCCAGCACTACCGGACAACCTATGGTTATCGAAGGGCAAAACCCATCTTCCTTTTTGTCGGATTTTTTTCTTTGTGAAATAATTCCGGATAGCTCCCATTAGCTCTAAAGCCCTATAAGATCAATTATTTTGAAATAACACTCAGTTAAATTATTGGTCTACGTAGTACGGCAGTGCTGGCAGAATAAACGATTTTTTGCATATGGTTTGAACACTCAGGGTCTGTCTCATTTGGAGAATTAAATTTAAAAGTGACAGTTCGAAAATTAAAAAATCACCCCGTTATAAGGATGGCTGGTGCTACCCAGCAATTCCAATAGGACATCGATGGAAAATGATTCGATATCTGTCAAAAGTAATCTTGCTTTGCGAGCAGGGTTATTTGATAATTATTGAAATGTCACTTTTAAGTTTAATTTCAGTTTAATTATCCAATTGAGACAGACCCTCAATGTTCGAAGCGTTATAACTTTTTTCGTCGACGTTCTAGCAACATGCCTTCTTCAGCAAAGTTTTTCGGCATCCTTTGGGTTATACTTTAACGTAATGTGCCACTTGGTTTACGATGAACTGAAACCTCTAGTAGTAGAAATGCAAAAATATACGTTCTCCCATACTAATTTCCATACAAACTTCAAACGCGATGCGGAAAGCGAGGAAGCAACCAATAGTTCCCAAATTCTGCAAAGTTTTTCAGGACCCAGAATGGCTTCGAAAAACCATTGATGTGAATGTGAAAAAATGACCATGACGCCCCACTCTAATGGACACCCTTATAAAATATGAAGAAAATTATCTTACTTGTGATTATATGCCATTGTAACCTATTTTATGGATCATCCAACATAAATATTACCCAATTGTTCATCTTCCTCCTTCCTGTCATGATTTTGTATGAGACACCTAAAATTGTGTTTGGATCATCTACATCCGAAAATCTATTTCCCTCTTCTTAAGCGAGGTCATATATGGTCGTTTTCTTTATTAATTTCATGACGAATATAAGAAGATTGATAACGTAACGCAAAAATATGTCACTTTCAGCCGGCCTCAAACATGTATGTCGAACTTTTTGTATGAAGCATATGATTGTTTTTATATGGATCCTCACACTTATTGCAAGACCCCTTATCAATCGTCTCTACTCTAAGCATTGCATAATCTATGCATACTCTTATTCACTCTACTGGCATCGCCAATCCTTCCAATGGGTTGTACCGATCAACTTGCCAACAAGATTGCCAAATCTATACAAAACACTTCCTTTTTTGTCGCACTTTCAGTGACTTTTATGGTATATTAAATGAACCGGTGCCAGGGAAAGTGGTACATGTTACATTGAGTAGATTTTTCAGGAGATGCATTTTTCCAAAAACATCGAATAATAAATTCATATTTGCAATTTTTTGCAACTAAACTGTACCAACATGTTATGACTGATGTGCCTAAAGTGTAGTAGTGAAAAATAAGCGATGTTTATGACAAACTTCAAGTTTATTGGAGCAAATTGTACATGTACCACTATTAATGGGATCAAAAAGAAACAGGAACCGAAAAACGTTGACAGTAATGTACATGTACATTTTTGAAATCATTCTGAACGGCAGTAAACTACCTTGAAATTCAAAATAGGAATAAAATCTGTTGTGAAAACAGTCATGTGGCCGAATTTTCTTTTTAATAAGCTGATTTTAGTGGGTGGAACTGTACATGTACCACTTTTTCTGGCAACGAAATGGCCATTGTGATATATACCAGAAAATAAAATGTGCATATCTCCAGATTTAGTTGCCAAAAATCACTTTTTCCTTATTCCCTTACTAGATCTTTGCAAATAGAAGACGTTGGTGTAAAAAACTCAAAATTGACAAAAATGGTTTATGTACCACTTTCGCTGGCACCGGTTCATATATATATATATATGCTTCTGTGGTATATATGTCATGTACTGGAACTTTTATAGCGATTTATAATTCCGCACCATAATAACACGAAATAATAATACGATATGAAAGCCAAGTTCGATGAGTTTGAGGTTATGTTTTAAGGTGTCAGTTTTATCCCCATATAGAGTGTTCAGTTTGCCCCAACAGGTGAACAAGTTTAAAAATAGTTGGAAATTTTGTAAAAATCAAGGAAACTTGTCACAAATGCATGCCAGAGCACTGTAAATAACAGAATTTTGCTATGGGATGACCAATAATTGAGAAATCATCTTCTGTGGTAAATTAAGGCTTATTTTATGGGAAGTGAAACTTATAGTTTTTAACCGTTTGGAAGACATTCTAACTTTTTTGTCAAATTTATGCGCTAAGAAAATAAAACAATGGCTTCTACGCTATAAATTAGTTGTTTATGAAAGGATTATAGAGTTCGCTGCATTGAAAGTAGAAAAATGATTGAATTAACAAGAATATTGGGGGTGTCCAATATGCCCCGGGTGTTCATAATGCCCCCTGGTCCCCTAATTGCCTATTTCCGGGGATTAAACCACCCGACTTGGACATTAATTTACAATGTTGTGAAAACTCATATGTGAATATGTACGTTATGTGGAAGATATTGATTTGGAAAATATATTGGAAGTAACCACTTTCCCTTCGATGAGACTCGAACCCATAACCCTACAGTACGCTAGACTGGTGCTTCAACCAACTAAGCTACGCATTTGTCGGCCTTCGCAACCTAGCGGCTACTGAACGAGCTCGAGATTCCCAAATTGAACGCATAGTCAAATCACTCGAAATCCATTGGCTTGAGAAATATCTTCCACATAACGTACATATTCACATATGAGTTTTCACAATATTGTAAATCCTTTATAAATTAAACATCACATGCGCCACACTGATAGGGTGGTCACTACCGGTACATTCCGGGAAATGGCATTATGGGGTATAATAGTTAACTTGAGATTAGTATAGATCCGCAGCTACCACTTCTAAGACTGTGCATAATTATTCAATAATTAGTATGAGAGTGTCATTTAAATAACACCCACGTATTATTTTTGCTTGATTTATTTTACAGGTTTCAATGCATCATAATGAGGGAATCGCTGCTAATACCGAATTTGAGTATTTAAGGAATATTCTCTTCCAGGTTTGATCTACTAACCAAATTGTTTTTGCGCGAATAAGCTGTTAACCGAACAATTTATTTTCAGTATCTAAGTGGCAATGTGAACGGCAACAATTCCACCTTGGTGAAGGTGATAGCAGCTGTTCTGAAATTCACACCTCAACAGACGCAGGTTGTACTGGAAAAGGAAGCGCATCGTCGGTCATTGGTAGGCAAATGAATTCAAACTGTACAAACTTTGTATTTCATCGTTCTTTGCGTTCCAGATGGGTCAAATCAATAATCTTCTATAGCAGGAAAAAGTCACCGCTGCCCAACAGCAGCTGCTGCATCCCTCCCGCGGTAAACACTACCGATACTACTAGTTGCGGTATGCGTGACAACGAAAGGTTTGTGTAAATATAATCTCTATGTGTAAATCTGTACTGTTTCCTGGATGCCCTCTTTCTCCTCAAGTTCCAATAATAAGTTTTCGGAACGAGATTATCTGAAATTCAGATGAGCCGCCTCGTCTCCACGTCAATCAGTTGTCGAAATCGCAACCGATTGATCAAGTATGCTTTTTCTGTTCGGATGGAGAACGAAACACCAGAGTTGGGGATAAAATGGAACGCCAGGCAGCAATTATTTGAATATGGAAACAAAAGATTAGTTATGTGTTCAAATCTGATTAGACAAAAACCTAGCGAAACGAGAATTTTATCTCCATTTTTTTGGACGGTTACCAAAATCGAATGAATTAAGTTAGACCGATTATAAAATTGTAGCAAAATAGAAAAAAAAGACCCAACAAGGGATGGAAATAACATGCAGGGTATTCTTAAGGCCTGCTTCATAAAGTCATAGTAAATAGCTAAAACAACACTTCAAAATATTATGATGTCGGCAACTTTTATAGGAACGAATGTCAGAATCATATGTGCAACAAGCTTAATGATGCAAGGTACGAAAAACCAGTTTAAACCAATTCTCGTCTACTAACTTTAGAACAAACTACCTAAGAAACACATTTTATGCATCTTAGACTAGGGAGAAAAGGTAACTCAAGCCACACTCACATCGCATGGTTCTCAACGTGATGTCTCCAATTTCTAGCAAACTGCTGCAATACAAAATCATACCTACCTACCTTTTGCGTTTCGTGGTTGTATTTATATAGAAGGGAACATAACCCGAGAAGCAATTTATTTTTGTTGTGCATTTTTCGCTAATCTTCCACCAAACTGTAGTAGTACCTACCTACCTACCCTGTGACTGGATAGATAAGGTGTGTGATTATATATTTTACTGTTATCTAATGCTTTTAAGGTGTATAGTTTTTAATATAACTGCTGAGATGCAATACTTATGTTTAGGTTTAATACAGAAACAGTTCTTGAGCGAATATTTTCTTTCGATTGACTATTATCTGTGGTTGGTAATGACTCTGGAGTTACATTTTGAGTTTGTAGCTTTTCTAAGCTCAGAGCATTGCTCTAACCTCAAACGCTATGATAATAATATGTATACGTACTATTCTACTAATCATGGTTTGGCTATCGAAGGGTTGATTCGGTTATGGTGCAACATCCATGAATATGAAAACAGCTATGCTTCACAGATTGATTTACTCGAACCGCAAAACTGGTAGATGCAGGAAATCAACCTGGTTTTGAAACAATGTAAAAAAACAATATTCGTTTCTGTCGCAGTAGAGAAACGTAAATTTTGAAACGAAATTGAGATCTGCGTCATGGTACAAAGTACCAGTACTACATGTGGCATAGTGAAATACAACGTGACGAATTCATTCAACATACAGGAATTTCAGATTTGAATATACCCCGTGCTTATTCACCCTTTGTGCTGTATTTTTTTAAAGTAAATTGACTGATTTCATAGTTGAATTACTTTGTTGTTTATTTGACCCGTTTATTTGTATTTTCATTTTTTTTACCATATTCAATTATTAGAAGAGTCATTCAAAATTTCATTTTAAAGAAATTATTATTTTGCGACTTTCACTTCAAGAGAATTGATATTTGTTCCGGTCTGAATAACTACTTCGTACCGTTCGGATGTATAATAAAATACTTTGAATTTTCATTAAAACTTTGTTTATTCTTAATCTAAAATCTTCCTACCTACAAATGATATGTCCGTTGTAGAGTTTGTCTGTTCGGGGGTGTTGTGCTAAAACTGATATTCTACTCTACGAGATACAGCCAACAAAATATTGTAAAGTACTAACCGTCGCCAGTTTCGCCGTCATAATTCTCTCAAAACCGCGATTCTAAAAGTCTACTTCTCCGCGTTTTTTCATTAGTTTTGAATTAAAACATCCTAATATACACTTATACAAACTGATAGGTTTTAAGTATCGTTTAAGTATCAAGAGACAAATGCAGCAGATAAACATTTCAATTGCAAATTGAACAGAATGTTATCAATTTTAAAACGACATTAAAAACATAAAAATTCTAAAACTATCATTGAAAAGAATTACATGCCACTTATCAATATTGCTAGTTATTTCGAACCAAGCGGAAAGAAAGCCCATTGTTTCTCCCCTTATTGGCTTATGTCACATCATGACGATAAAATTCTTATCCCATACAAACGTGCAATATCACATTGATGACATTTAACACAGACAATTGATTCCAAATGCACATGAAGGCACAAATTGTTGGTCCAACGCTCGCTCGTTCCTTCATCGGCTTCACTTTTGCGCCAGGAAGGTCAGAAATGACTTGGTGTGAGGGTGCAGCTTCTGCGGCGATTCGTCCTCCAGGGTGAGATCATCCCAGGCGAGATTTTCCACGTTGTCTTCGTGGTTGGCTCGCGGACTCGGCATCGAGAGTTTCATGCTGACCCCGCTACCAGGTGAGCCGGAAGCTTGCCCGGGACTAACGGAACTTTTCGGGGACGGTTTGCAGTTCTGTTTCAGCACCGACGGATTATCCGGCGTTTTGACCGATTTGGGATTTGCAACGTGCCCTTTTGGTGATGTTTGATCCGGAGTGACAGGTTTCAGTCGTTCGCTGAGATTTCTCTTCGGTGGGGTTTTTAGCTGCGGCGCTGGTTTCGCTCGTTGATCCTTTTTGGGCGAGGTTTGATTCCAACTAGCGGGCTTTCGCGTGGCATTTATGGGAGGTTTTTTCGGTGATGTGATGGGTGATTTAGTTGTAGGAGTTTTTACATTTTCTACCTTAACATCCTTTTTTTTAGGTTTAACTGAACTGCCATTTCTGCTTACTTGCTTTTTCATATTATCAGTCTTTTCTGGAGTTTTTTTCGGTGCAGTTTTTGAACTACTATCATTTGTCTTTGATTGTGGCGCAGGTTCACTTCGGGCAGAGCTCTTGTTATTTTGCTCGACTTTATTTACGGTATCTGCATGTTTCGCTGATGTGTCCTCATCAGGCTCAAACAAATGCTTTCCGTACAGTTTTTCCAAAAGCGTGGAACTCAAATTGAAATTAGTGTAAAACAAATCCAGTGCCATCAGAAGGTACGCTTTTGTTCTTGGCAGCATGTTAGACACGTTGATCAGGCACTTTCGTATCGAGTAGTTTAAATCGTCAATTTCCTGGCGATGCTCTAACTTGGCTTCCCCTCCATTTAACGTAATCTGGGACAGTATCAACTTTGCAAACTCTGGATCGATTGTATGGCCACTAGTTTCTTCGCATCTTTTGATTTCTTTCTCTAGCTCCGTCGTCAAAAGCAACAATAAGCTTTGACCCAAAATGAGTATCCGCTTGCCATTGAGAAATCGTTTCCTATTATAATACTCTCCAAGGAGTGTGACTGAATTGTAGAACCGAGTTACGCCTTCACGTTTTAGTTCGTCGATGGCGCGAAAGTTCTCTTGTAGGATTGTAAGCATGGCATTGCGCAGTTTTGTCTCCTTTATCACAAGATCGTCAAGTTGGCGGGATGCAAAAACGGCCGCCATGTTGATGGCAAACTTGGAATCTTCCAGGGCTCGTCGGTTGAGGTAGGTGAATAGTCCACTGAAAAAAAAAGATATTGTAATTATCAATCTATAAGATTTTGAATCAGCTGAAAAGAAAGCAATGCGAGTATCCTAATTTCGTTTGCATGATGGGCTTTTTTCTATCTGCAGTAGGAATTCCAGCAGTTAACATAGAACCTTATGCAGATGTCCCCAACGATTATTACTCAGCGATATTTCAATCTTATAATACTTGTGTTCGGAGATTTGGGTCACCTTTTCTTTCCCTCGATCAACCAACGTGCTCTAGGGGAAAGTGGGGTAAGATGGCCATATGGGGCAAGACAGCCAACGTTAATTATGCCTTAAGTGAGCATTATATTCACATTATTATTACAAGGGATGGTTCACAATAATTGTACGCGAAGGAGAAGGCGGAACGAAATAAAACGCGGCGAACTATTTTTAATAACTAAGCGGACTGTATTTTATTATTTCATTTGTTTGCGTAAAGACACGTTTATAACTGCTTACTCTGACGGTTTCTTCTTGAATAGAATCTTCTCGTTGCAGTGCACGAAACAGGAGTTAAGTTTGGCAGCGTGCGGTTGCGTGAGGGATAGGACTGCGCATAGGGTTAAAATGCATGGTAACAATAATGTAAAAGCGCTATACAACTGAAAAATGCACTTTGACAACCTCGCTTGTTCTTGTAATATTGATTTGAAGATGGTTTAGTTGAAATTCGATTTTTTTTATAATTTTCTAGTTACATAATTTAACAATTGAAGCCTATATTACTTATTTTTCAGGACAAATTGATATTTACCGAAGCTTTTATATAACTATAGCCTATTGACTTCTCCAAATGAATAGAAGTGTGCGTGATTCCGCAGTATTCCTCTCAAAGTGTTTGTGATAGTTTTGCTGCAACTGGATTACCACCCACTTTTATTTTACACATCCTACACAGTGACATTAGTGTTGGTGATTGTGGCTTTGGAGAAGTCAATATACAATAATAATTTGAGGAGATTCACAGTAATTAGGTTCGATAGGATATAAATCTTTGGATATACGTCGGCCTGGGGCGGTATTGCCAACTGTATAGGAACAAGGTCATCTCCAGGATTAAGAGTCGCCTAACTTTAAAATGCATTGAAAAAATGATATGTTTTTAACAGTAAACATTAGTTTTAGGCCAATTCTGATATTGTCGTAGTGCCAGTTGTCAACAAATCAACATGAAATACGACATTTTTAAACGAAGCATCATTTGAACATAATCCATAGAAGTGCAAGAAACGTGTCCCCTATTCTAATAAAATTTAGCACACTTTTGATATAGTTTTTGGTCCATGCTCGTCTTGCCCCGAGGGGGTGGTCACTGGTCATATTGCCCCATATGGTAAATATAGGCATCATAAAAACACCTTTTTTAAAACCAGTTTATAAGATACTGAAACGTCATTAATCAGTGTTTATTGAAAGAGACGGGTCATCATAAAGGTGTTTCATGGACAAATCAGCAGAATTTGAAGGAGTGTCACTATTTTACAAGGGTTACCGCTTAGGATGGCCATATTGCCCCACTTTCCTCTAATTATTATAACCACTTTGGCTGGCAGTTCTGGCACGAAGACTTTGCTCATACTGACTAGAGCCCTGGATCCAGGCCTCTAATACTGACACTAGGAGCAGACACTAGGACCACGAAACGCATGTCAAAAAGTTGGTTCGTATTTTTATTTCGCGATCTACCGGTGGAAAGTTCACGCTCGCTTTTCTCCAACCTCGTTCTGGTAGTTTAAGTTCCTCTTTCGGTTTTCGTACATAAACTATTGGTCAAGGGAATTTCTGACACAATCAGGAAAATTAGGTACAAAGTATACTTGTATACATGCTTGTGTGAACCAGGCGCGACAGGACCCGCCGGGGAAGCAGTGTTATGATAGACGGGGATACCTTCGAGGTGGTCGATGAATTCGTTTACCTTGGATCCTTGCTAACGGCTGACAATAATGTTAGTCATGAAATATGAAGGCGCATCATCTGTGGGGCCTACCACGGGCTCCAGGAGAAATTGCGGTCAAAAAAAAAATCACCATAGCACCAAATGTGTCATGTACAAATCGCTTATAAGACCCGTAGTCCTCTACGGACATGAAACTTGGGCCATGATCGAGGTGGACTTGTAAGCACTCGGAGTATTCGAGAGACGGGTGCTTACCCAACAAACAATTTAAGCTGAACAAGCTAGTTTTTTAGCTGAAGAAGCTTAATTGCGACGAAACAAGCTCTTCTTCAGCTTCCAATGTTTGTTTAGTAGGACCATCATTGGCGGTGTTCAAGAAGACGGCATCCCGAAGGGTGAATCACGACCCCGCCCAGCTCTATGGCGAAGCATCCAGTTTCCAGAAGATAGCTAAAGCCGGAAGGGTACGATGGGCAGGGCATGTTGTAAGAATGCCGGAAAGCAACCCTGCAAATATGATGTCCGCTTCCGATCCGGCAGGTACGAGAAGGCGTGGAGCGCAGCGAGCGAGGTGGACTGGCCAGCTACAGAACGACTTGGCGAGCGCGGGGCGCATTCGAGAACAGAGAGATGCGGCCTCGAACCTTGTATTGTGCCTTTAAATTGTTGATTCAGTCTTATCTGTTTAGATGTAAGCTAAATAAATGAAAATGAAAACTTTCATCGAATTGTTTCAACAACAAATGCAAATTAACTTTGACAAAGCAACAAATAGCATTCGACGTAGAAGCCTGTCCCATTGTTTCCTATTGAAAATTGGCCAGATCGAACTATGGGCTCAGAAGTTATAGCCAAAATACAATTTTTTTTATACCAAAAACGGACGCGTGAAAATTTCTCACTCATTTTTTTTGGCATTTATTATTTGCTCGTAATAGCTTGCATTCGACGCGGAATCCTTTCCCATTGTTTCCTATTGAAAATTGGCCATATCGGATTATGGGTTCAAGAATTATGGCCAAAATACTATCTTTATAACACACGAGAGAGGCTCCATCACCGCTAGGTGGATTAATCTGGGTTTTTTAATAGATGATTCATTCCTATTGAAATCTTTTAAAAAAAGTCATGGAAAGGGTAAAAGGATATCAGAACCATATGAGAAAGTTCGTTTCACTTACATTTATTACAATTTATTAGCAACTAAATATTTATTTTGTCCTAATGCAAAAAAGTTTTTTCTTGTGGTCTTTGCGTGCCTTTTATCAAAAAATCGTCTTGCAACCTCTCTACTCGATACACTAAGTACTAGACAATGGCAAACATACATACTTTGGTAGTGAATCCTGAAAACGCAACATTTGTGACTTTTCAACATCACAAAGATCAGCGGTCGCAAAAGCATTCCTACTATTTTACCCCATTCAAAACTGGTTTCTCCAGGTGCAACGGTTCCGTTCCAAAATGAAATAGCACTGGCTATGACGCATAAACCCAATGGTCACCGCTGCTGGTCTCATACCTTACCAACATGAGTCATGCAAATAACGAAGCCAGTATTTGGGTACCCAAACAGCTCTTCCAGCTCTCCAATGTTAATATTATGCAATCACGGGGGTACTAATTGAGGAAATATATTTCAATCCGTGAACAAACAAAAAGATCAATATGATCTACCGGCGGGTTGGTAGTGCCATTGAGATGATGAACGTGATGAAGCAGTAAAACCGCTATCCCGCTCGGTACGTCACGTGTACCGATTTCAACGTGCCACGGAGAGTCCATAACCGGCTGCTGATGTAGTCTCGAAAACGAAAACTAGCGACAACATAAACGGCTGTAAACGCCCACATAAAATTGAAGGGGTGGCATATTTTGATCCGGTGTGGCTTCCATTGAATCATGCTGGGAAGTTGAAGTTTTGAAATCCGTGCGGCAAAAGGCAACGATATAGTAAAATTTTATTAAAATTAATTTTCTCTAAAAAATATGGGCAGTAACGTAGTATGCATGACTGGTATCAAATATGTTTATCGAAAGAAATTCGTATTCACCATACTCACAAATTTTAGGCAACTGCTGCTTTTCGTGCATAGAAGTCCGTCTACTCCTCAGCCAATGATGAGTAGTAAAATCAACCACTGTTTTCATTTTATTGATAACTCTCGACTGCGTAAAAGAGAATCAAGAGATGGGAGAATTACACAGTAGGTTTTGGTGTTGCAAAACTTGTTTTTTTTTCGAAAAAAAAGGAATCGATTTTAGTCGTAAATTATATAGCACTAAAATTGCATCCAAAATATTCGGGATAGAGCAGGAAACACTTAACAAGTATCATAATAGCAAATAATCCAACAAAATCGTAATTAATGCATTTCCCCCCATCATTCACTAAGATATTCAAAATGTCTCACCTCATACGATGCGTAAAAAACACAAATGATATGTAGTTTCAAAGATAGTAGAGTGTTGGTAAGAAGAATAGAATACAACCTGTAACAATTTGAGAAAATGTAAAGAATTCGTTTCAAGGTTCCTTCCTTTTCAACGAAAAAACTGACTGACTGATTAATTTTAATATATGTATATCAAACCCCGATACTAAAATTATTATTTTTTGAAAAATATATGGAGATAGAAATGTTTGATGTCAATGTGTTCGATTCTACACGCAGATCATTTTGTGCAAGGGTTCAGTATCAGTCATCAGAGGGTCTAAGAGGTTTGAACAGGAAATCGTCCGATACTTGAAATTTAAATTGCAAAAGTCCCATGGGTCTTTTTCATGGGTATTCATAATATCAAATATTTTCTAAAAACAAGATCATAAAATTTGAAATGTAACATACATTTCACAAACATTCTTTCAGGTTTTAAAAATCCAACCTGAATATCTTTTTGGAGCTCATAATTGATCATGAAATACGTGTGATTATGTTCATCGCCATATTCTTCGAATTCTTGATAAATTTGAGACTCTAGTCGATGATTTTGAACCCAAAAGATCTTGAATCTCATCGAAAGTTCTAATTATAGAAAGTCTTCCCTTTCTCGTACATAAAAAAACATATTTCATTGATTTAGCTTACATCTAAACAGATAACACTGAATCGACAATTTGACCCCATCCACGATTGCGCCCCACGCTCGCCAAGTCGTTCTGTACTGGTCAGCCCAACTCACCCGCTGCTCTCCACGCCTTCTTGTAGCTGCCGGATAGAAAGCGAACACCCTCTTGGCAGGATTGCTGTTCGGCATTCTTGCAACATGCCCTGCCCATCGTACCCTTCCGGTTTTACCCACCTTCTGGATACTGGGTTCGCCGTAGAGCTGGTCGAGCTCGTGATTCATCCTTCGCCGCCACACACCGTCTTCTTGCACATCGCCAAAGATGGTCGTACCCGTCTCTCGAATACTCCGAGTGCTTGCAAGTCCTCCTTCAGCGTGGTTCAAGTTTCATGTCCTAAGAGGACTACCGGTCTTATAAGCGTTTTGTACATGACACATTTGGTGCGGATGTGAATCTTTTTTGACCCAGTTTCTTCTGGAGCCCGTAGTAGGCCCGACTTCCACAGATGATGCGCCTTCGTATTTCACATTATTATCAGCCATTAGCAAGGATCCAAGGTAGACGAATTCCTCGACCACCTCGAAGGTATCCCCGTCTATCGTAACACTGCTTCCAAGGCGGGCCTTGTCGCGCTCGGTTAAGCCCACTAGAATTTACTTTGTCTTCGATGCACCACCAGTAAAATTTTCATTGCTTCACGTTTCACTTCACGTTTGACCGACAATAATGTCAGGAAAATCCATCACCTTGTTTTAATCCACTGTGCGATTCGAACGAAGTGTTCGCCCGAGATTTTCACCCAGTTTTGGGCACCTTCAACCGTTGCGTTGCTTTGATCAGTCTGGTAAGTTTCCCAGGGAAGCTGCACCATCCATAACTTTCCATAGCTCTACGCGGTCTATACTGTCGTATGCCGCCTTAAAATTGATGAAAAGATGATGCTTTGGGACCTCATTCACCATTATTGGCGACAGGCGACGGAAGATGATCAAAGATAACACTTTTAAGACGGCATTACAGGTGGTACGGGCAAATCTTTATGAGCTCTGCTCCGATACCATCCTTACCTACCTGGATACCTGGTTGGCTACAGCGTCGATACACCTATGCCTGGCGTATTGTAGAGCTCCATGATCGTCGGTCTTGGGCGATGTTCCTCCAGTTTTCCCGAACGTTCAGGGTCCCCAGGTCCGATTCCACCGCGTACAGCCAGCGTGTTCGTGGCCTTCCACGAAGTCGCCGGCCCCTATCTGGTTCTCTGTTGAATATTGTTTTCGCTATTCTTTCTTCCGACATTCGCACTAAGTAACCAGCCCACTGAAGTCTGCCGTATTTTATACGATTCACAATATTTTCTTCTTTGTATACTTGATACAGCTCATGATTCATGCGTCTGCGCCACACACCATTTTCTAGTTTCCCTGCAAGTATTGTACGCAGCACTTTTCGGTCAAAAACCCCGAAAGCTTGTCACCTCCCCCTTGAGGGGGGCCGCATGAGACGGAGACAAAAAGTTGAAAAGAGGCGAAGATGGTACTGGCTCCCATTGCCCACGTACCCAGAACCGCCAACAATAGGTTCTAACTATATAGGGACCAATTAACAAAAACACAATACTCGGAATCACCGCAACAAAAATAAAAACATAAATTTCATATGCAATTAAAAAATGTAGTTTAGTACTTACGCTTATTTATTAACCTACAGTTTAGTATTTTGTGTGTGTGTCAGTGTAACTAGTGTATCCCGCGGCGACCGCTAACCGTAGTGTTTGTCCGGACAGACCCAGACTGCTCGCCGGCACCATGCCAGCTGTCCATGCCAACTGCCACTCTGGGATGCAGCTTGCATAACAGGCTACATGATTATATAGCGAACGAAAGGCCTGTTAAGAAAATGCCAATATGATGATTTTCCGCCACTAATCAAACACTTCGGACTTGCTTCAAGCACTCATCTCAACCCTTACCGATCTCTTAGCACATCCACACTACTCCATTATCGCGGATTCCCGGTGCAGGCACAACATTACCGAAACTCGTTTCTGTAGGGTTTCTGTAGAGTAATAATTAGTAACTTCGCTCAGTTGAGCCAAATCAGTGGAGTTACTACCTGGCCCTAGGGCTTTACAAAACACCCACTACACTGCACCGCATCTACTGTCTCACTCCACTTTCCTAATTTACACTATTTTTGGATTTCCGTCGGTCAGGCGATTTGTACTGCGACACTCTACTTTGACTCACTACTGGGACACTTGCGCGTATTGCCTGCTTGGCAGTTAACCGACAACTAACTGAGGATTGGTTTGGATCCCTGCCTAAGTTGTGTGATCGGCCGTCGCTTATCATCGGGCTAAGAGTCGGGGGATCATCTCAGAGTAGTGAGATTATCTCAGGGGAGCAATTGGATTGATGTAGGGTTTCTAAATCCAATTTATGGTTTGTTTGGTAACCAGTATTGTTGTGCGGCAAGAAGCTATTGTATTCTTGGCACGTAATTTTTTAACTGCCCTCTAAAATTGAGAGAGTCAGATATGGCTTTCATATGGGGTTTCTTCGACGCCTGGTCTGTTGAAGTGCTGTGTTGTGTGTGATGTGATTTACATGGAGATAGATTTTTGTTTCCATTCCGTGCGGCGACTTTGTCAGCTGTTTTGCAGCTATCGCGAGGCCGTCGGACGTGTGCAGGTTACAAGCTTTCCGGTCGGCCTCTTTAAACGTCCATGCTTCATGTCCATAAAGGGCCACTGGTAGAATCAGAGTTTTGTATAGAGCAAATTTCGTTTCCGTCTGCATGTTGCGGAACCTAAGCTGGTTGCGTAATCCGTAAAATGCCCTATTCGCAGCAGCAATACGTCTTTTCACTTCACGGGAAACGTCATTGTCACATGTCACAACTTCAAACACTTCCCCATCAAGCACTACATCTGCACCAACACCACTAGGTCTTCCCATATCTCTACCTGCCACCAGTACTTTGTCTTGGCAGAGTTAATGGTTAAGCCTATCCTCGCCGACTCCCTCTTCCGTGGGAGAAAAGCCTCCACTACTGCTCTGCGATCGATTCAAATAAGGTCGATGTCGTCCGCAAAGCACAGGAGCATATGCGACCGTGTGATGATAGTGTTGGCCGGAGAAAGGAGCCCCCTCACAAAGAATAACAACTAGAGTTCCCTCTCTACACCACGGCAGGCTACTGACTGATAATTATTCAACAATAGGTATATACAATACATCCATAACAATATTTCTTAATCTATACCAAAGAGCAACTACAACTAACCGGCGCCCGGCGGTAGCGGAACTAAGGCTTTCCGTACCAATGACAAGGCGAAAGAAACTTTCTCTTCCGATCTGCGCATTTGCATCCCAGATGACAATCTTTACATCGTGTGTTGGGGACTCTCCGTAGGCCTTATCAAGGCTCTCATAGAACTCCCTTCACGTCATCAGGTTTATCGTTCGTTGGGGCATAGATGCTGATCAGGCTATAGTTGAAGAATTTGCCCTTCAGTCTCAACACGCAAATGCGGTCGCTTATCGGCTTCCACCGGATAACACGCTTCATCTGCTTCCCGATCACCATGAAGCCAACTCCTCGTTCTGCTCTGTCATCGCCGCTATAGTAGATGTCGTACTTAAATGAAGTGTTCGCTATGGGATTTATCGCCCGGAATTCACGTTCTCCAGTTATGGGCCATCGTATTTCCTGGATTTATGCCACACTCACCGGGTCTGTTGCCGTTGATACCATCCTTATCACTTATCAGCTGCTTTATTGGTCTTTAGCTGTTGGATGGCATCCTTAACTTCCCTCAAGGTGGGGGCTGATTGAATTCCATCGTCCGCTGAACTGACGTAGTTGTCTCCTCCGCTGCCTTGACTTTCACTGCCTGTATTATCAGCGCCATTCAAATGTTCCTCGTAGTGCTGCTTCCACCTTTCGATCACCACACGTTCGTCCGTCAAGATGCTCCCATCATTGTCCCTGCACATCTCGGCTCGCGGCACGAAGTGTTTGCGAGATGCGTTGAGCATCTGATAGAACTTGCGTGTTTCTTTAGAACGGCACAGCTGTTCCATCTCGTCGCACTCCGCTACTTTCAGGCGGCGTTTTTTTCTCCAGAAAAAGGCGGGTCTGCTGTCTCCGCTTCCAGATGTGGATAATGTCGGAGAAGTGCCGTCCATCAATCAGAACGTGGTCGATTTGTGATTCTGTCAGCATGGTGATCTTCAGGTGTTCCGATACCGATACGGAAGGCTGTGCTGGACGAAGGTGCCTCGAATGGCCATATTCTTGGAGGCGGCGTTTTCGTTCGTTAGCCGGTGGGCGCTGAACCCTCCAAAAGTCGGTCTAAACCTCTCCTCTTGGCCAACCTGAGAGTTCAAATCTCCTATGATGAATTTGACGTTGTGACTTGGACAGCTGTTGTACTCACGTTCCAGCTGCGCGTAGAATGTGGCTGTTTCATCATCAGTGCTTCCGGACTATGGGCTATGGACGTTGATGTGCTGGAAGAAGGTGCCTCGAATGGCCATATTCTTGGAGGCGGCGTTTTCGTTCGTTAGCCGGTGGGCGCTGAACTT
This sequence comes from Armigeres subalbatus, assembly GCF_024139115.2. NCBI lineage: Eukaryota > Metazoa > Arthropoda > Insecta > Diptera > Culicidae > Armigeres > Armigeres subalbatus. The sequence continues at coordinate 92,959,450 of NC_085140.1, read as the reverse complement.
TCCAGAAGTCGGTCTAAACCTCTCCTCTTGGCCAACCTGAGAGTTCAAATCTCCTATGATGAATTTGACGTTGTGACTTGGGCAGCTGTTGTACTCACGTTCCAGCTGCGCGTAGAATGTGGCCGTTTCATCATCAGTGCTTCCGGACTATGGGCTATGGACGTTGATTAAGCTAAAGTTGAAGAACCGGCCTTTGGTCCTTAACTTTCACATTCTCTCATTGAAAGCTGTTATTAGCTCGAGTGTGTTGCCGCAGCTCTGGTAGATGGTATGATTACCTCTAAACGTTCCCACCATTGATGCCTTCCAGCAAACCTCCTGCGGGTTCGTTCAAAAATGATGTCACAGGTTTTAGGGGGAGGGGTCTAAGATATTAAGACAGTACATATACACATAAATAATGAGTAACACGGTTACGCAGTCTCATCTAATTGAAACGAGTTTTATTTATCGTCCGACGTTTCGACACGGGATTAGTGTCTTCTTCAGCGAAAAAGGCACTAATCCCGTGTCGTGTTAAGAAGAAGACACTAATCCCCTGTCGAAACGTCGGACGATAAAAAAAATCGTTTCAATTATATGAGATTGTGTAGCCGTGTTACTTATAATTTATGATTGAACGTTACAGTCGACTCTACCTCAGCAAAGTACATATACTAGGCATCCCCACGTTTCTATGCGTGTGCACCCGACGAAGTTGCGAGATTTGCAGTTCCACGAACCGAGTTTCCAATCCAACCTTTTTCGTCGCTGTGAGCTTTGCGATTGTTCCGGTCCGTATTCTCTCGCTGATTTTTCGTTGCTTGTGTTTTTCAAAAGTTTTCTTGTATGGCCTGGAACCAATCCTCAAAATTTCTGGTGAACCATGGCGCACAATTTTGCTCAGAGTCCCTCGCTGGCACTCGGACGATGACCAGGGAACAGACGCTGTTGTGAGCCGCTAACATGGATAACAGTCGCTCGATTAGATTTGCATCTCCGGAGAGAAGAAAACCTCCCCTTCCCTGTCGGCATACGACCATAGTTCCCAACTTTCCCTAAGGTTGCTCGTATCTCGGCCAGCACTACGGGTAGGAAGGGATAGGAGTTGGTGGGTAAGAGGCTAAGGACCGCAAGTGGGGGTCTATTTTATTCATTCAGGTACGCGAAATATTTAGTACGCAGTACACAGCATTTGCCGTGCCATGCAACAATGCACAATGGGGTTTTTTCCTGAAAAAAGGCATTAAATTCAATATCTCAGGAATCCACTGGACTACAATCCATGTTTACATATCAAAATAAAGTTCCTTCGGAAATCCCTCCAGAAGTTTCTCTAGGAATTCCTTTGGAAGTTCCTCCAGGTATTCCTTCGGAAGCACCTCCAGGAATTGCTTCGGAAGTTTCCCCAGTAGGAACCCCTGGAGAAACTTCCGAAGGATTTCCTGGAGGAACTTTCGAAGGAATTTCTGGAGGAACTTCCGGAGAAATTCTTGGAGGAACTTCGGAAGGAATTCCTGGAGGAATTTCCGACGGAATCCCTGGAGGATCTTCCGAAGGAATGCTTTTAGGAACTTTCAAAGGAATTCCTGGTGGAACTCCCGAAGAAATTGCTAGAGGAACTTCCGGAGGAATTCGTGGAGGAACTTTTGGACGAATTTTTTGAGGAATTCCTGAAGAAATTTCCAGAGAAATTCTTGAATGAACTTTTGGAGAAATTCCCGAAGGAACTTTCAGAGGAATCCCTGGAGCAACTTGCAGAGGAATCGCTGTAAAAGCGTTCAGAAGAATTCATTGAGAAACTTTCGGAGGAATTTCTTGAAATATAGCTTGTTTGTTTATAAACGTGGAATGTAACCCAGAAGAATCCTAACCAGCAAACCCAACACGAAAAGGTCAAAAAACGTCAAGCGAGATTAGGGTAAAAACTGTTTTTCACCAAAACTGCCACAAATAAGTGTATGCCAATAACACGCACAATTTTATCAAGTTCTTCACGGAAATCTTTTTCTTTTGATATAAGAACATTAGATGTATCCCAGAAGATACCTGATTTGATTTTTTTATAACCCCATTGTACCTTAGAACACAAGATTTAAATTAAAAATAATACAAGTGGAAAATGATAGAATTTTACATCTGTCGTTCGGAGCCTGTTGATCAAATTGATAAAAAAAACACTTTTTCAAAACACCCAATAAAAATATCAAATGAGAAAAAATAGGGTAGAAACGCCGTTTATAGGCCAAAGCTGCTAGAAATTCTGCTGCATGCCGTGAACAAAAAAAAGATTCCTAATTGATAAAACTAGCTAATCATGACTAACAAAGCAGCAAAAATAGGGTAAAACGCTATTGTTTTGGTAAAAACTGCCACAAATAGGTGCATTTCAGTATCTTGCATAATTTTATCAAGTTCCTTATGAAAAACTCTTTCTTGTGATATAAGAACATCAGATGTAGCTTATCAGAATTCTGAGATAGATGATTTCTAAGCTTTCAGTGCACAAATACCACATATATAACCCCATTGTACCTTAAGAAGAGAAGATTTAAATAAAAACTAACACATCTGGGAAATAAAGGAGCATTACAGCTTTCGTTTTGAACCTGTTGATCAAAAATCTATGAAGATTTACTTTGTCAAAACACCAAATAAATAATGTCTATTTACAGAAAATAGGGTAAAACCGCTGGGTTTTGGCCAAAACTGCCAGAAATAGATCCGTGCCGTGAACAATAGAGAGTTTATCAGATTGCTTATTGAAAAATCTTTATTTTGATATGTAAACATGGATTGTAGTCCAGTGGATTCCTGAGATATTGGATTTAATGCCTTTTTTCAGGAAAAAACCCCATTGTGCAATGTATTTTCCTTCAATCAAGTGTTCTTGGGATGTGTGGTCCACAACTGTGAAACGATCGAAAAAAATCTTCCTTAGTTTACAAAACTAGTTAGTTATTTGCTAATTTATGTATCGGAGACGATTATTGTTTGAAGACCTCGCAAAAGCTGCTCTTCTAGATACAGCCTGAGTCAAACAGTAGAACGTTTATTTGTGAATAAAATTTAATTTAAACAAATAATAATAATAATAATTTTCAAAATAAAATATTAATTTCACAAGGACAGAATGAAAGACGGTATAGGTGTCAACCACAAATGTAAAGTGTCGAACCCGCTAGTTTCATGACTACAATACCAAGTGAGAATCACTTTCCAAATAACACATTAGATTCATCCGTTTCAAGCGGATTGTAAAAATATTTTGAAGTAAATATGGTAACGATAATGATAATAACATCACCCACGTGCAGAAAGATAATGAAGCAGTCAGCGTATGGTAAGATAATAGCCAATAAAACTTGTATGTATCGTATCAGAGAGGTACAGGAAGATAATCCAAGACGCTAATTGATATTCACCTCAGCGATTGATCGTCGGCAATGTGGTTCTGGAAGAGTTCGGCGAATTTCCGTAAGTGGTAGGTCAGTGCGATGGTCTCGGCATCCATATCCATGCGGCGGATTTCCCGTTCCAGCTCGCCGAACTTGGCCGCATTATCCAATACAGTGGTGCCAACGGCAGCCGACGGTGCTTGTTCCATGCTGGCACTTGCTTCGGCTTTCACACTCTACGTGTTTAGGCGCACTTTTTCCTTTGGAATATGTAATAAGTAGCCGCTTCAATGGCCAGAAGATTTCGTACAAATAGATACGTTTGCTATCGAAACGAAGCACTTAATTATTGCAATACACTCCAAGTGACTACGTAGAACTCGTATCCAATAGGGTGCGAAATATTTTTCCAATGTTTTCTAAAGCATGATGTTTTTTGCTAAGCTGCTTCAGCATATTTAGATTTAGATTATTAGATTAGATTTAGATTATAGATTTAGAGTCGTAGACTAGTCTTTATTGCTGAATTGAAAAGGGTCACAAAGACTTACAGGGGAGATTTTAAGAGATCGGAAATATAAACTTTCGCTGTGCAGTAAACGTTCGCTGCGATATTAGTAGCAGTAACGTTTCATTTCGTTTTTTCGAGTTCAACAAAATCGACAGAGAAAAATTCCTCTTTGCGCCCTTAAATTTCACCAATATTTTAAAATCATTTTGTGAAAGGGATGTGTCTTTAAATCAGATTTGCATTATAAGGCCTTCTCGTATTGACACTTGGCTGACCTTGGCTAAAAAAACCGCAGATCCTAACTATTGTACTGCTTACGGGAAATTAAGCTGCAAGGCGGCAGGGTCCCGTTTGGGAGATATGATGTCAATAAGAATAAGATTGTTGTAATCGTGGGCTCATGTCATTTGAAAATATAGCGTAAAAGTATCCTCTGAAACATTCGGAAATAAGTCGCACCCTATCGCGCTTGAAGTTGTGTATTTCTACGTCACTCAACACCGAAAAAACGCACAAAAAGTAAATGTTTCAACAACAGCAACAAATGTAAAAGATGGAATTTCACACGGTCACTAATAGACGAATTGTGATAGAATTTGTTGTTGCTTCCGCGCGCACATTCGTTGTCGTTGTCGTTCTCTACATCTAATCTTATTATTGTTTAGATTCACCACTATAATCACTTCAGAAATTTAATTACGATTATTCTCTTCCTGATCTTCTCGACGATAGAGGGATGCTGCTGCCTGCCACACACTTCGCGGACGAAACCACCGTTTTTCGATGACGATTATCGAGACCTAAGCACTTCACACTTTGCTTGGTTCATTCATAACTTTACTGAAATATATCTTCGTTCATCTATGACGTAGGTTGGTGTAGACTCTAGGCTCGCACGGACCGAACAGAAGCCTAATAAGATGTATCTCTATTGAACATCCTTTGCTAATCGAGTGCCAAATGACCCTAATATGTATTTTTGCACATTATTTTCTTCCCCGTGCTCCTTCAGGAGATCCGTTTTCTTTCTTTACGTCAAGCGCGACTGCTCGGTCCTAGCCCGATCCGACTGAGATGGTCGTGACGATGGTGTTGACTGACTGGTGGAACATTACGCATATAGAAATGTGTGTTGAACGTGGATATAGTTCTATGTGCATACTACGACTCGGTGGTCACGATATTCACCGCGTGCGTTTGTACTTCGCAGTACAACGTAGCCAACAGTGGCTCCTTTAGACAATACGTTTACATGTTCATTTACTATCAAACCACTCCCCCCTCCTGTCTACTTAAAGTTACATTTATTGTATTGTAATTTATTGTAGTTTTTTTTTCTATAATTGAGTTGAAACATTTGAAATTTGTTGATCTACAGATAATGTAAAAGCATGATAGATTTTAAGAACCTCCTGACAAAAATAGAACAAACCTGCCGAAGCCGTAAATTACCTGTACCATACGATGTTTTCTTCTACCTCGTTTTTATTCATCGTTTTTAAATGTACCCAAAATAACAGAGAGGCATGGCAAGACTGTCAATACCAACACTGTCCCGTACAACAGCGTTTCTGCTTCCACATTAAAACGACAGTGATGAGGGATTAAGAAAAATCGCATCAGATACGTTGCCCCGTGTATAGGTGAGAAATTTGAGCCGGTTCCTTTGTACTGGGTGTGTGGCTCACCTTCCAGTGAAACTACGACGACTAAACGATTTGTAGTGGTGGAGTGAATGCTGACCAAAATCGCTATAAATGATGTTTCGCCTCATGAATGGGAGTAAGTCGGATAAGTTGCTTACCGAGATAGATGGGCGTCTTCGCTACTTGCTATAAAAGAAGAAAATATATTATACCTTGGTAGGCTCATTTTTTCATCACATGATGAAATGGATCTTGATATGATACGACAGTTGTAAAAACTTTGACATCAAGTTACTATGTATCATAGTCTGAATATGCTATAAATCTCCACTACTTAGACTCGCATTCATTAAAAACTAGCTTATGTACTCGGCTTTGCTGGAGATTGAAAAGTAAATTATGCAATTCACATGTCCAGATAGGTTGACGAAAAATAAATCAATACATATATGCAACTCAATGTACGGTAGATGTACCAGTTTGTCTTCGTGTTCTACTACTACTACAATAGATTGAAAAAAACAACGTCAATATTACATAGGTTCTTTTTCTATTCCCTTTTTTCTTTCTTCTTTATTTCTATTTTCAACCTACCTCCCAAATTCTTCTTTTACTCTCCTTTTCTACTTTCTTCTCTTTTGCTTTTTACTTATTTCTGTTCTCTTTCTCCTTTCCCTCGTTTTTGCTTTTTTCTTCTTTCTTAGTTTTTTTCTTTTTCTCCGTATTTCTTTTTCTTTCTTCTGCCTTCTTCTTCTACCTCCATTATTCAATCTTACTTATTCATTCTTCCTTTTCATTCTATTTTCTTGTGTGTGTATTTTTTTTACAAGGGTTAAAGACCATCAAAAATCTGCACGACAGACACCTTAAAGGCGAACAGGGCTGGGCTCCTCCCGACCTGCTAAAAATGTGCCTCCCGGATGATTCCGGGTCCCTTATCCTCCTTGCCTCGATCCCCCCGGGACCACGGGATGCTGCGACTACTTCGAGGGGGGCTGTGCTCATGCACTTCTTCTAAAATTCCGGCCCCTAGCGTATGCTAGTTCGCCGACTGGCTGGCTAATCCACTGCTCCACTGCAACATAGTCTTGATCCCTCGACGGTCATGCACCGAACTTCCTGACTCGAATCCTCCTGACTCCCCCCGGCGTCGAGGGTGGTCCACCAGTTCCGGTGAAAGAAACTTCCGCACTGGTGGTGCGCCGACTACCGGCGGCTATCGCAGAGGACGCTTTCACGCATTGCGCCGACATCGTCTTCGGGTGCCCTACGTACCCAAATCGCTTTCTTCTTCTTTCTTCTGCAGGTTGGCTGTTCGAGTGCCGAGGTCGGTCCGACGATTCCGGTTGGCAGAAAACTTCCGGTTCACCGGCGCCGCGACGACCCGAAGCTAAACACTGCTCACTGCGCTGAATACTCCCCAGAATTGGCACTTATTCGCTGATCTCGCTTCCATCTACGCTGCAGCTCCGAAAGTATTTGCGTCACGACTCTGCTTACCGAATTCCACGTGTCTTCCTCGTGACACATTCGCTCTGCGATATTATCCGCCCTTGGGACAGGCATTTCTCTACGAATTTCCGCAAACCGCGGACAATAGAACACCACATGCTCCGGCGTCTCTTCAACATTCTCACATTCTGGACATACCGGGGAATTGGTGTGAACCGATGTAAATACTTCCGAAAGCATCCGTGGCCCGACAGGAACTGCGTCAGGTAGAAGTTTACTTCGCCATGCTTTCTGTTCATCCACGTCGACAGATTTGGAATGAGCCGGTGGGTCCACCTTCCTTTTTCCGTACTGTTCCCACTTCTGCTGCCACATCGCCATCGAACGAATTTTCGTCACCTTTCTCATGTTTCCGGTGTCTCTCCACTGGTAGCACTCGATGTCTTCCGCCAGGGTGATACAAATGGGTACCATCCCGGCGATAACGCATGCTGCCTCCGACGATATCGTTCTCTACGCACTTGCAACTCGTATGGCCATCAGCCGGAACACACTTTTCAGCTTTTCCCGGTTCCGCTTGGTTTTCAGTGTATTGCCCCAGGCAGGAACCCCATACCGCAGTATCGACTAACCTAGCCTAGTATGGAGCCCTGAGTAACACCCGCTGTAACACGCATCGACTTTTTCCCTTCGTTCTTGTCGTACACCAGGACTCTGCTCTCAAAGTAGCTCTTTAGGGTGTGGCAAAGATACAGTGATCGTTCGCTAATTGGGGCACGACCTCACCCCAACTAGCGAATGCCGTTCGCTAATTGGGGCGTTTTGACAAGCGTCAATGTTGTTTACTTTTTGCATTGAACAAAGGAAAATTTTACGCGCCAGAAAATATCGATCCCGCCAAACACGGAAACCAAACGTCAACGCGTTTTTGACATCACATTCTGACGTTTAGCTGCTTTTTAATTGGGTTTCGCCCCAATTAGCGAACCCCCAACTAAAAAGCGCCCCAACTAGAAAAACCCCAATTAGCGAACGTTCACAGTATTCAGGAACCCGCATTCTGTGCAGCGCAGCGGCAATGGCTTCAAAGCTGGCACTGTTGAACGCGTTCTTTACGTCTATCGTAACCACTGCGCAGTATCGATCTCCTCTTCGCTTCTGTTTAGATGTTTTCTCACTCGAGCACAGTGCGAATTGCATCCACTGTCGATACTCCTTTGCGGAATCCAAACTGCATGTTTGACAGTCCACGCTCACCCTCCATAAACTTCGTCAGCCTGTTTAGGATGATCCTCTCCAGAAGTTTCCCAACTGTGTCTATCAGGCATATAGGCCTGTACGAAGCCGTATGGTTTCCTGGTTTTGGCAGCAATACCAGCTTCTGGGCCTTCCACATTTATGGAAAGTTACCCTCGTCTACAGGGTTGCCAAAAATACAGATTAATCTGTATTTATACAGATTTTTTACTAGTTTTGAAATACAGAATCTGTATATACAGATATACAGATTTTTGTAACCACGATCTGTATGTGCAGATATTTTAAATTTGTATTTACCAGTATCGAGAATTGTCTGTAATTTTTTTTAGTGTTTTATAGATTTCCAACAACGAAGTTAATTTGTTCATGCAGTTCAACAGTCTGTCAGTTTTCTATGAAAGAAAGAACTGAAAAAGCAAGTTTCGACCGATTCGCAGACATTATGATAGTTGCCAGATATCAATGGGTTTTTGCAATAAACAGGAAGAGAGGAAATTGAGAGTTCTGTGCGTGATCTCTCTTGTTTCGGATAGCAGAACGATCGCGCGGTCGGCCGTATTATTGTGTTCTGCATTGCGCGGCCGGTAATAAAATTAATCAGTTCTGTGCGTGATCTCTCTTGTTTCGGACAGCAGAACGATCGCGTGGTCGGCCGAATTATTGTGTTCTGCATTGCGCGGCCGATAATAAAATTGATCAGTTCTGTGCGTGATATCTCTTGTTTCGGACAGCAGAACGATCGCGTGGTCGGCCGAATTATTGTGTTCTACATTGCGCGGCCGGTAATAAAATTAATCAGTTCAGTGCGTGATCTCTCTTGTTTCGAGGCGGGCTTGGTAGTCATATGGCTACTGCTTCTGCCTCATACGCAGGAGGTCATGGTTTCAATCAGGTCCGTTCCATTCTCCTACTTTTATCTTTCTCTTTATTTCTTATGTTCTAGCAATCGCTAGAACTGGAAATGGACTTCCATACCGTTTCCATTACTATTCCTATACCTTCAACTTGAGTATTCTAACAGTAATCTGCTAGAATTGGAAATGAACTATAGAGCTCGTTTCCTACATCCAATTAGAAATTCCATCAGTTACCTTCTCCTATCTATCACATTGGCAGCTCGTTAACCAAGACGGACCCCTGCCTCTCCAACCTAACCCAGAAATTCCAACAAATTCCGCATGAACTCGTGGCAAGTGCAGAGGTATATTCGGCTTGCAGTCATATGAGCGTGAATTATATTTTTTTCGGAGTGGCCCAAAACTGGTTTCACAATTTCCCTAACACCGATGTACAAAAAAGTCCATTTATTTTTTATTAATTGAATTATTTCAGTAAACCCAAATTAATTCACCTTGTAGTGCTTTTCTCACGTTTAGCCAATACACCAATTTTACATTGTTCGATACACCATTTTTTTCATAACTTTTTAACGCGATGACTAATCATTAATAAATTCAATAGTGATCAACTAGGTTTTAGCCACTATCGAATACAACCTATTGCGATAAAATCGATTAAGGATTTCTATACAAAAGTATTACGATGGGCGAGGGGAGGGGATTTATTATTGTTCAATTTTGTGATACGTAATTTGTGACTCGTAACTTTTAGTTACATCTTTGTGATGATTACTAGCGGAAAAAACTCTAAAAGAACAATTCTTACTTTTTTCCTTTCGAATACATAGACGTAAAACACAATTTAGCGGCAATTACAGTACAATACAGATATCGATACAGATTTTTTGAGAGAGAAATACAGATGAAAAGATTTTTTTGGAAAAAAATACAGATTTTCATTTGGCAACCCTGCTCGTCTAGGCACTTTTGGAGTACCGTTCCGAATATATCAGGATATGCCAAATTGCAGCTTTCAGGGCCACGTTTGGTATTCCATCTGAACCGGATGCTTTCTTCATTTTCCAGCGATTCGCAGCATCTTCCAGCTCATCATTGGACACTTGCCGACCCTCGGAAATTGCTTATTCTTCTCCGTACGGTATCGGTGGCCACGTAGTCGGATTGTGTTTCGGGAAGAGACCCTCCACGATTTCATTCAGCATGACTGGGCACATTTCAGCTGGCGTCGACGGGCCTTTTATCTTCGCCATTACAACGCGGTGCGCGTCGTCCCATGGATTGGCGTCTGCTTCTCGGCACAGCTCCTTGTAGCAATCTGACTTGCTAATCTTGATTGCCCGTTTCAATGCGGTTCTAGCTTCCCGGAACGCTGCCTTGCGCTCCTCTCTCTCTTTCGTGTGTGTGTGTGTGTGTGTGTTTTTTTTTTCTTCCTAAGCAATGCAGGGGGAATCTGCTCAACAGACATCCTGGGTTGTCCAGGAAGTGCGGGGTTAGGGGCCACCTCCAACAGCAATCGAGGGAGGCAGGACTGCATCCCCGACCCGCTAAACCGTTTCCATTGCCGTCAAGCCCATCGTCCCTTCGGTAAAACCAGAAAGTAATGCTTCAAAGGGGGGCCAGTGCACAGCGCACCCTCGAGGTTAGCTGCGTGTCCTTGCAGCATCGAACATCGTGACTCGCTTTTTAGAAGAACACCATCGTGCTATCCAACTAATATTTAATGACAATGTAAATGATATTTCAACTCGTCTATACGGCTGATAGATATTTGGGTAATAGTCGAGTTGAAGTTTAAGGGATTATTTGCGGAGGCTTTTCTTTTATTTAGCTTTGGCTGCTTTTATTCGAATGTTATACAGCCTAGGGCTAGAAGTTTAAGCTTTTAGCACCAAAATTGTTAGTTGGGAATGCGTGGTAGCCTGACGATCATTACAATTTTTCTTAAGGTGACTCGGGGAGGCACTAAACACTGTGTTATTTTTCCTATCTTTCGTCTCTTTCTAGCATTATCACCTCGCAACTTTGGAGCGGCGTATTTAGGTTTTCAGTTGTTTGATGTAACTGTAAATGTATCAGCATGTAGATTGCGAGTAAGCACGCGCCGGTGATACTTTTTCAAAATCATATTTGTTGTAGAAAAAAGTTAAGCATTCAATGATGAAAATGATGACGATTTGATGATTGTTAGTGCTTCCCGTGTCACCTTAAGGTGAAACTCTCCAAAATAACGAACAACGAATCATTGTCATCTTTCTATTTTAGCTTCACTGCGTCTCAGCAAGCGTAGAATAAAAAGATGACAGCTGCTCATTGCTTCAATATTAATGCCTTTGAAAAGCGAGGTGAAACAACATTAGATTCCGAAAAGTTCGTCCTTAAAGGATTAGGCCGGAATAAATATTAATTTCTTCTTTTATTTCAATAGTCTTTTGATAATGAAAGGGGTGGGGAATAAAAAAAGTAATGCTAGATTGGTAAAATCAAAAAACGCATCAGTTTTCTCGAAGAATTTTCCATGAAAATTCAACATTTTATTATTTTCCTGGTAAAACTTTGAAATCACCCGCCCCCCTCCTCCCAAATAATAGAATTTGCCTATTAAATTTTGAAGAGGGGCGAAGACACAAGAAGGAAATATTTTTTTCCCGCTTTAATACAAAAAGCATGACGAAGGGGGAAGGGGATTGAAAATTATCATTTTTTGTGTGACGAACTTTGTGGATCTTCTCTTACTGCCATTTGGTCGGGATTTTGCCAAACCGCACTTATTTTTTATATATCAATAATTGAATTATTCATACCTACATTTGTTTTAGGATATGGTCAGCTGGGCTGAGAAATATCCGTTGAGAAATTTATTTGTGATCAATTAAATCTGTTAAACGAAATCTTGAGCCCAATATTGGGTTTTTTTATGGTGCTTGGTGCGATTTGGCAGAACCCCGGCCATTTCTGCTTTATACATTTTTACCTTGCTTTCCAGAAATACGACAAAAGTGATCGCTTGAATCGATTGAAGTTCTATGGTGCGTTTAATTACATACAAATATGACTTTTGCAGTCATTTCAATATTCAACACCTGTACCAATATTTGCTCATTTTTATTATGGAATATTAAGATGTTGAACGAACATGCTTAATTTTAAACAGTTTGTGATAGCAACAAGGAAGTGAAGCATTCGGATCACTGTCTTTGAATGATGCATATGTCGGGCACATTCGTTCTTCTCTCGATACTAACCATTTCAAACCACGTGTTCGCCAACAGTAATGCCACGTTACAAACGACAACAACTCGAAACTCCACAAAGCTGCGCGAATTTGTGGTCGGTGGCGGCGATGCAGGTTCTACACCGTACCAGGCGTCACTCCAGCAAGGTGGCAGCCACTTCTGCGGGGGAGCAATCATCGAACGCCGCTGGGTTCTAACGGCAGCCCACTGTCTTATGGAGTAAGTTTCGTTGTCCACAGTTGTGCGCAAATGAAAGTAACGTTTTCCTTTTTACCAGCATCAGTCCCAGCGTAACGACGGTGGTTGTGGGAACGACTCAGCTCAGCAGGGGAGGTTACCGATTTCGTGTGGGACGATTCGTAATTCATCCACGGTATGATCGTTCCAGAGCTGCAAACGATATTGCATTGGTGCAGATTAGAGGAATTTTTCTTTGGATTTCAAATCGGGTGGCTAAAATTGATCTTGGTCGGGTTTACGTTGCGGCTGGAACGGAAGCTACGATCACCGGTTGGGGCGGTACTCGACAAAGTGGTGGTTCACTGTCGAACAAGCTGCAGTACGCTCGCCTTCGGGTGATTGGCGAACAACAGTGCCGCTCGCTGTTGCCCAACATAGGGGACTGGATTGTGTGTACTTTCACTCGCGAGGGACAAGGTATATGTGGGGTGAGTGTGTAGATGTGATGAATGGATGTGAAGATATTTATAGTTTGGTTTTCTGAGTAGGGTGACTCCGGTAGTCCTCTGGTGCATGATGGGAAGGTGATCGGTATCGCAAGCTTTGGTGTGGGATATCTACCGGGTGAAGGTTGCGCGGCCGGACTCCCGGATGGTTTCGCAAGAGTTTCACATTTCTACAGCTGGATCCAGGCCATCACGCAAAGTCGAAAGATTTGGACTTTCGATTGGTGATTTGAGATAACAATGAACGTGAATATTGGTTTGTATTACCTATATATTAGATATTAAATCCTAGACTGCGGGGACATAATAAACTTCAATTTCAAGAAAATGTCATCAAGGATTTTTCTAATCTACTAATGTGCTATGAACATTGTATCAGTCATTATCACACAGAAAATTTACAGCAAAAATGCATTTAGTGAAGCATTCGGGATTTCGGATCATTTAGCTACAACAAACGAGAACGTTCATTCACACGTGCGTTTATGTTCTATGCAAATTAATTTCAGATTTGAGTTTTTCACATTTTGGATAAAATACTGATAATGACGAGAAACGATCATATTCGGTAGCAACGTTGATGAAAAATGCTGTTATCACTTATGTTCCAATGATGGCGACGATTAAATTTAATCCGATTTTTTATCATCCGTGCTTTTTGGGGTACCGTGGCTAATTTCTTTGCTGGCGGTGGAGTTGTCGGTATGATTCGGTCGATGAGTAACGACCACGTCACTGGAATCTAAAACTACGCGATGATGCTGCTGGTTTGAAGGCTGTCCATTGGTAGCCGTATGTGGCACTTGATGGCTATGATTCGTAAGATAGGACAGGGAAGTTTGGTGAAGACTCGACTCCAGATGACCCCCGTAGTCGAACAAAGCCTTCAATCTGCGGTCGACGATAGATCGAAATTAAAGGTAGATACGATTGGCGATGCTTAGGTTAGTGACTGTGCTTAATTTACGCGGCAATCGATAAGCGTGGTATTGTTAGTATGGCATACACTGCAATAAGGTGCTCCTCAATGTTAAGTTTACAAATCACAAGACAATGAATCGTTACAAAGGGAAACTTGGTCAGGGATTGCAGTCATCAAACGAAAAATGAAACTAAAAGCATGAATATTCTGTTTTGCAATGTAAGTCTTTACTTGCTAGTTCACTCAGTGAAAAGTTACAACGTCGACGAATTTTCGTTTCCAACTCAATAGATATGTATCTATTGTATTTATAAATAATATTGTCGGTATATTTAATATCATTCTTTTGTTCTCACATGGTTTTTCTTAACATATGGAATAGTGAAGTATGTATCATAATGAAATTAAATATTAAAAGAAATAGGAGGATACAATCATGGCAGTAACGAAGACAAATAAATGCATGTATGTACGTATAAATTTGTAGTCATGTGCATTGGCAGTCAATACTATGGGTCTTTTATGTTGGTCATTCTTAGACAATAGAAAGGTACAATAGTCTTGTGTGCGTCGGCAGATAGTAAAGGATGTGATGATAGACTTAGAGACTAGATGGGTTTGAGAAAAAAAAGTGTTTTCCTTAAACTGAAAAGGGTTGCGCGATTATTAGTAAAATGTACACACTATTGTGGAAATGTTGGAATCTTCAAATATTGACTAATGCTCTTGTAAGTTGGCAGAAACCATTCTTGTAAAGGATTTCATCTCTCATGACGATCCATTAATTACGTAACGCAAAAATAACTATTTTCAACTTCCGGGCCCCTATGTCAGACATTTTGTATGCAATATCTGGTTTTTCCCACTCCAACCATCCCTTACTATGTGGTATCTAATGTATGAACGTTCTTTGAGGTTTATCCAATATGCGATATCATTCAAAGTAATCCTATTCCTAAAGTAATTGTGTATTTTAGGTGCATAACCAAGCGAAAGGGAATCAATCAATATTCGAGCAGCGCATTTATGTCGTTTTTGGGGTTTAAACCTAGGAAGTGAGTGCTCCATTGGACCCCCTAACGACTGAAATTTACTTCAGTTGCTGCGCTAGAGCGAGTAGTTCTGCTGCACCACATGACAAGCGAAAGGTACAATGTGTTTCGTACATAAAACTCGCCAAAATATTAATTTTTACTACTAAAGTAAGCATTTTGAAATTATGTAGCTAGTATGCTTATTATGGTCACTTCCGGGTCCATAATACGCAACGTCGAGTTTGTTTATATACGTATTATGGTTCCCCATTTGATTTACATGTTCCATTTCCACATGTTCCTTGTGCCTATTATGGACGCTATTATGAACTGCTGTCCTGATATATGAAGTAATTTCATCCGACGGAATTTTGCAGGAAATCGTCGATTCCATCGTTTAATTTGGAGTTTTATTCAATGGCTTTCGAGTCCCTTGAAAGGAGGCTTCCGAGCCTCTTGAAAGAAGGCTTCCGAGCCTCTTGAAAGAAGGCTTCCGAGCCTCTTGAAAGGAGGCTTCCGAGCCTCTTGAAAGGAGGCTTCCGAACCTCTTGAAAGGAGGCTTCCGAGCCTCTTGAAAGGAGGCTTCCGAGCCTCTTGAAAGGAGGCTTCCGAGCCTCTTGAAAGGAGGCTTCCGAGCCTCTTGAAAGGAGGCTTCCGAGGCCTCTTGAAAGAAGGCTCCCGAGGCCTCTTGAAAAGAGGCTTCCAAGGCCTCTTGAAAGGAGGCTTCCGAGGCCTTTTGAAAGCAGGCTTCCGAGTCTCTTGAAAGGAGGCTTCAAAACCTCCTGACAGGAGGCTTCCTAGCCTCTTGAAAGGAGGCTTCCGAGCCTCTTGAAAGGAGGCTTCCGAGCCTCTTGAAAGGAGGCTTCCAAGCCTCTTGAAAGGAGGCTTCCGAGCCTCTTGAAAGGAGGCTTCCGAGCCTCTTGAAAGGAGGCTTCCGAGCCTCTTGAAAGGAGGCTTCCGAGCCTCTTGAAAGGAGGCTTCCGAGCCTCTTGAAAGGAGGCTTCCAAGCCTCTTGAAAGGAGGCTTCCGAGCCTCTTGAAAGGAGGCTTCCGAGCCTTTTGAAAGGACCCAACTAACATTTTTGGTGCTAAAAGCTTCAACTTCTAGCCTTTGGCTGTATAATATTTGAATAAAAGCAGCCAATGCTGAATAAAAGAAAAGCCTCCACAAATAATCCCTTAAACTTCAACTCGACTATTACCCAAATACCTATCAGCTAGTCAGTGTGCCGAATATATTCAATCTTTTATCGTTTATGCAGCTTTCATATAGTCATAAAACAGCTCTGTCTGAATTAGCAACAAAGCTTATCGGTTAAGAGCTCATGTATGTAACTGAGTTGCTTGTTAGCAACTTCCCATATTACGGTGAGTAGCATTCACAATAAAAACGTTTTTGCTGTTGTTATAGCACTAACAATATAGCGTAATGGCGCTATAAATGAACTAACGAAGCTTTTAGGCAACTTCTGTACCTTTGAAGATTACACAACGTTTAAGTAAACCTATTACTGCTTCTTTTAATAGCATATCAGTATGGAACGTCAAAACCGCTATGTTTACATTTGATTTTTGTTGCCGGAGCTGTGTATGAGCTATTGATTTCTGTAATGCAGCTACAAAGATATTCACCTGCTCTTATAGCAACTGACAAAGCGCTGTCATTAATGCTAGCAGATAGCGTAAGAAAACAAGCCATTTAGAAGCGATATTTCTGTTGACGGCTACTGTTAAACGATTAGCAGCAAAGTAGCATCTATACAGGTCGAGAAAATGTTGCCTGAAAACAATTTCAGGGATTGATGATGGATAAAAGTTAGCCAACAGAACATGCTGATAGATGTTTGAATAATGGTTGAAATAATGCTGAAACCATAATTTTTAAGCTTATGTGCTGAAAGCAGCATGTAGGCCTCTTTCTAACGTTTATACAGCATGAATCTGAAAATAGCGTTAGTAAAACAACCTATAGGGTATGCGAAGAAGCACATCCATAATTTTCTTTGTTATTTACATATGTCAAAGTGACGGTGAAGACAGAGCAGCGGCCATTGAATCAGGAGATCAGGAGTTCGAATCTAGGTAGCAACAAAATTGATATTTGAGTTTTCACAAAAAAAAACATTGAATAAACTCCCGAAATTTACTCTCCTCTCAAATAATATTTAATCAAATTGAATTCAGTGGCTGTATAAAACTTATTTAACAGATTCAAAAAATCTGAATAAGCGCCATTGAAGCGAATTATATTACTAAATGGTTTAGTAAAGATTGAGAAAAAACTGTGTAACATGCTGTAAAGTAGTTGTGCAGACACGTCAAAAACAGCTGAATAGATTCGCCAGATTTGCTGGTAAAAGCATTGAATAGAAGTTCTTGATCATATGTATAGCACACATATTCAGCTTGAAGCCGTATAGACGAGTTGAAATAACATTTACATTGACATTAAATGTTAGTTGGGGAGGCTTCCGAGCCTCTTGAAAGGAGGCTTCCGAGCCTCTTGAAAGGAGGCTTCCGAGCCTCTTGAAAGGAGGCTTCCGAGCCTCTTGAAAGGAGGCTTCCGAGCCTCTTGAAAGGAGGCTTCCGAGCCTCTTGAAAGGAGGCTCCCGAGCCTCTTGAAAGGAGGCTCCCGAGCCTCTTGAAAGGAGGCTCCCGAGCCTCTTGAAAGGAGGCTTCCGAGCCTCTTGAAAGGAGGCTTCCGAGCCTCTTGAAAGGAGGCTTCCGAGCCTCTTGAAATTAGGCTTCCGAGCCCCTTGAAAGGAGGCTTCCGAGCCTCTTTAAAAGAAAACTTTAACAATAATTTTTTTTTATTGTATTATCCGGCATTACGCATTTTCATCCGAGGTACCCCCTGGGACATGCGAAGGTACCTTCAGGGGTACATTTACCCCAGGTTGAGAACCGCTGCAGTAGAGGAACAGAGAGGGGAGGATGGCGGCCATGTTTCACTCAAACTGACAGATAGCAATGGGGTTTTCCATAGGAGGGAAAGCAGAAACTCCGCGAATATTGCCTTGTTCAAAGGTAAAATATTGCGTGCGTTCAAAGAAAGGATCGTACCATTGCTCTCGAATGCTATTGTTCTTGCATAAAGCGGTGGCCCACCAAATAACAATAGCTGGTACCGCCTATGTATGTAGTATGTACGCCTTAGGAATTCATATCCTATTTTGTTTTGAAGAACAAACTCGATTAACAGACCAATTTCAAGAGAAAAAAAAAACGTTTTTATTTAAGTGGTCATATCTTCTTTTTCTAACAGTTTTAATTTCATCCACATGCTTTCAAAGAGAGACAGTCAATGAGTGCTGAATATCAGAGATTCGAGAGGTTTGTGCGAAACGTGTCTACTAGCTTTAGCATTGTTACGGTGTAATTCGTAGATTGGACACTAGCGATACTCATGTTTTAGTTTTGAGATTCTTATCTAGAATGGTATCAGAAATCAAGAAAGGGGGTGGTCCTTGATTCCAATCTTAAACAAAAATAACAAAAGCATGAGGATTTCTACTCCTGGCAACGCCCATCTTCACCGTAACTAGGGAGAGGAAGGAAGTGTTGATGTAGTACTTACTTAATAACCTTTAGATTTACAAATTGATAGTCAATTTTAAGAGCAAGAAAGAAGCGTTTTCTAAAAAAAAAAGAATTCATAACAATTCATGTTTACGGAGCAGCAACATATAATCTAGATTCAACCATATAGATACAATGGTTGAACTCAAATTAGTAAACTGTTGATGTCATTTACTGGCTTCCAACTATGATTCCTGCTACTTTACAAAAACGACGATACTCCATCACTTGACATTATTTGTACCAGATAATACTGGAAAGTGTTTGAGTAAGACTGATTTATGTATTCAATAAATAATTAGGTGAAGTACTCCTGCCTACATTTCCAACAGTAGAATGTGTTTATACAGCTAAACGCGCGTAAAAAAATAAAAGGAAAAATAAGCAAAGCATGCAAAAACACTAAAATCAATCGCTGAGTTTGTTCAAAGTCTTGTTAAGCAAATAGGCTGCTAAAATTAAATAATTTACATTTATATAACAGTTTTGAATATGTTGTGCAGCTCACTCGCGCATTTTGTGCTGCTAGATTCAATCACTATTGTTTGCGCAAATTTTCTTACATTTGCGTGATTTACATTGTAGGCAAGCTATATATGTTTTCCGTTAGTCGGCATAATCGGAAATATGAACTACATAGACTCGACCGGCGGACGTGCAGTGCGACGTTTTCATTCAGATCGGGACAACATTAGTTATTTCTACTACTAGACTTGTTTCCCAGTGGTTGACGCTAGTTGATAATGAACGACAGATAGCTAACGAAAATGAAATAGTTCTCAACTAACCGTGCGCACAGCTCCCGCCGCACGGTGGCTGTGAATTTGTTGACTAAACAGAGCGTGGCCGCCGTCCCGAAGATCACGTTGTACAACAACACGATCATGAAGTTACCGAGCCACTCGATCTGGCCGAAGTCACCCAAGAGATCGAAGTTGGTGATTCCTAAAAGATGTTGAGATGAGTCAGTACGGAATCTCGAATGTTACTGAGAATGACTTTAAGCCTATAATACTTACCAAGAATGCGCGAAAGCAATGGCAGCGCTGAACTGAGAATCAACACCAGTGCGCAGTTGGCGATCAACTGGCAGAGGGACGTCTTTCGCCGCTGAGGGCGGACGTTTCGCATAAATGGCATGGTGTACAGACCGACCGCCGAGGTCACCACTAGGTACATGATGATGCACACCTCCAGGGCGGCCCCCAGTGGGCCCAATTTCGAGAGGGATGTGATACCAAGGGTAAATTGCTGAAAGGATATCAAATTATGTAGTCAAAAATTGAAAAACTCATAACCTGGGTGTATGTTTTCTATATGCCCTCATTTTGTTTTCAGACTTTGCTCGGGACATCAGACTGAAAATCGAAGCTAAACGGATTGGACTAGTCATAAATACGTCG
This sequence comes from Armigeres subalbatus, assembly GCF_024139115.2. NCBI lineage: Eukaryota > Metazoa > Arthropoda > Insecta > Diptera > Culicidae > Armigeres > Armigeres subalbatus. The sequence goes on along the minus strand of NC_085140.1, from coordinate 92,939,488 downwards.
AAGACGAAGCACATGATAGAAAGAGGCTCAAGAGAGGACAACGTAAGCCGCCTACCACGAGTTTGTGTTGGTGGTGACGAAATCGAGGTGGTTGAAGAATTCGTGTACTTGGGCTCACTGGTAACCTCCGATAACGATACCAGCAGAGAAATTCGGAGACGCATCATGGCAGGAAATCGTACGTACTTTGGACTCCGCCAAACGCTCCGATCGAATAGAATTCGTCGCCGTACAAAACTGACTATCTACATAACGCTTACCTGGACGATGCTCGTGGAGGACCAACGCGCACTGGAAGTTTTCGAAAGGAAAGTGCTGTGTACCATCTATGGTGGGGTGCAGATGGCGGATGGTTCGTGCAGGAGGCGAATGAACCACAAGTTGGATCAGCTGCTGGAAGAACCATCCATCGGTCCATCGCAAAAATCGGAAGACTGCGGTGGGCCCGGCACGTAGCCAGAATGTCGGGCAGTAATCCGATAAAAATGGTTCTCGATAACGATTCGACGGGAACAAGAAGGCGAGGTGCACAGCGAGCAAGGTGGATCGATGAAGTGGAGGACGGATTCTATAACATTCCCCAGAAAACCATTCCCCAGAAAACCGTTCCCCAGAAAACCACTCTACAGAATGCACCATTCCCCAGAAAACCATTTCCCAGAATGAAACATTCCCCCGAAAACCATTCCCCAGAATGCACCATATCCCAGAATTTTTTTTTTCATACTTTTAAAAAGCAGTGAAAAAAAAAGATTTTTTTTTAACGGGTGGCAACTAAAAAACCGGAATGAAAGAATGGCTCGGGAAAAAACACTCATTTACCTTTTCCGAGCAAATGCGTATTTTAAAAGAAGGAATCATCTATTCTACTTCTTCTTATTGGCATTACATCCCCACACTGGGACAAAGCCGCCTCGCAGTGTTCATTAAGCACTTCCACAGTTATTAACCCGTTTCGGCCCGGGCTACGATTTCAAATTGTAAAATCCACCGTTCTCTTGTTTTTCGACCGATTTAGCATTAAGCACTTCCACAGTTATTAACTGCGAGGTTTCTAAGCCAGGCTACCATTTTTGCATTCGTATATCATGAGGCTAGCACGATGATACTTTTATGCCCAGGGAAGTTGAGACAATTTCCAATCCGAAAATTGCCTAGACCGGCACTTGGAATCGAACCCAGCTACCCTCAGCATGGTCTTGCTTTGTAGCCGCGCGTCTTACCGCACGGCTAAGGAGGGCCCCTCCCTATTCGTAAACCTTATTTCGGGCAAAGTCGTGCTTTTCAAGAAGGAATTATTTACTCATTTTTCTATTCGTGGGCCTTATTTTGGACAAACGCGTGCGTTGCCCTATTCAGGGAAAATGCGCGCTTTAAAAGAAGGAATCATCGACTTAATTGCCTTATTCCGGGCAAATGCGTGGATCCCTATTGGTTCCCTCCATCAAGGCGTGTTTTTTGTTTTGTGGTGAAGCCAGAATAGACGTGACCACGCGATGCGACGTGACACGACAGTGCAGTTTGACATTTCATTGATAAAAATGTTATTCCTTTGCGTGAGCCGCGTCACGTCGCATCGCACGTCGCGTTTACTCTGGCGGGCACCTTATGGTCATTATGTCATAAGGCACATTGTATTTGAAACTAATAGCTTCCAACAATTACCACAGTGGTCCTTACACATCCAACTCATCTCAATAAATAATTTTTGTATGGTCTTGCGATGATGTTTGTAAGAAAACAAGAAAATTAAATCATTTTCATCTATATATTCTGTTTTCTGGGGAACGGTACATTATGGGGAATGGTTTTCTGGGAACGGTACATTCTGGGGATTGGTTTTCTGGGGAATGGTACATTCTGGGGAATGGAATTCTGGGGTATGGTTTTCTGGGGAACGGTTTTCTGGGGAATAGTATAGAACCGGAGGACGATTTGCGGACCCTCCGCAGACTGCGTGGTTGGCGACGTGCAACCATGGACCGAGCTAACTGGAGAAGACTTTTATGCACTGCACAGGCCGATCCGGCTTTAGCCTGATAATCTATATCTATATCTATAGAGTAGAGTGGGGCAAGAGTACGCACTTAGTTTTCATTCGATCATGTGGCCCTTATGAAGCAAGCTTCTGCATATCAACTCAGTGTCGATGATTCATATACTCTTCTTTTATGTTACCCAGTGGAAAAAATATTGAAATTATTGAGATTCGTTTTAGTAGAACCCTTATTGCAAGACAAGTGAAAAACGCACTTTTACCCCACCGGTGGGGTAAAAGTGCGCATCGGGTGGGGTAAGAGTACGCATTTATGCAATCATGTGCTTTAAGTATATATTAACACAAATAAAAGTTAATAACATTTAATTGATGTTTAATGAGCATATATTACGGAATATTTAAAGATTACGTAACTCTTAAAGGGGGAGATGGTTCTACAAATGTGCACTTTCATTAGAACAACCATTGTTTTTTTTATATATCCAGCTTTTTACGCTAGCCCTCGCTAGCCATAAATCTAAAAAGGGGTGATTCAAACATGACAGCTGCTGTGAACTTTTTTTCTCTCAGCATCATAGTCACCTTTGAACTGAAGTATGTTTTGCAATCTGTCAAGATGTTCGAAATGAACATAATGCATCGGTATTTGAATTAATAATAAACGTAATAATAGTTCTACTTTTTAGATTTTCTGCAATCGAATTACACCTGGTGGGAAGCCGCAAGAACAAACTTATCGAGATGTAGCGTGCATTCTTCGTTATTCTTCAGTTTCATTCAAGTCAATCACCTGGACGCCTGAGGAATCATTTTTATTCTTACTTTACCATTGTTACGTCTCATTGATTCTTTTTGTTGGAGAACTCATAGCAGAAAATCCACTAGATTAAAATCTATAACTCCTACCGAGCCCTTGCTAGACTTCTGACCAAAAATGATTCGTGTCGTTAGATTTAGATTAGGCAAATGAGTTGATGCTTTCAGCTGAATTGAATTAGCTTAACAAAAGATGAACGTGGTCAACTTTCTTTCAATTAAATTGTTTAGTCGTTCGTTTCAAGTTATACTTGCTCAATTTTCTTGAACTGTCTTATTCTCAGTCTAGTTTAGGCAAACTAATTGAGCAAGTCGTTTCACTTGAACGTAAATTGAACACCTTTGTTTAACTTATTTGAACAGAAGGCAAGTTGATAATATTTATCTTTGGTAACCACGTCCTCCGCGTTTCGCTGGACGGAAACCGGTAATCAGCTTTAACTTTGGTACTTTGGTTTGGTCCTTTAACTTAGGTACTGGACGGGATCATATACTACATTCACAGAAAACCGTTGAACATCGTACTCGGAAGATTTAGATTAACCAAGCATGGCTGTGGTCCCGTTTACGTAAGAAAACATCTAGATGAATTCTATCATTTAGAGAATATTCCTCGTTTTTTCGAACTCCGGAACCTAGAAAATCGTCTCTGTGCAATTTGAATATGAGTCAGCTCTCCATTTTCAGCAATTGATGCCGGATCTAAAGATAAGTGGCATTTTCAGAAAATAACCGCTTGGAGGAATCACACCCACTGGCCATCTATGAAACCCGCGAAGCCAGTGACATCGAACGATGAACAGTAGTCAAAGTGCATCGAGTTAGGTGGTATACAGTAGATTGATACATCTTGCTGAAACGGAGGAAATCTAACCACAGACGGCCAATGGTCAGGAAAATTATCAATTTCGCTAGATATGGGTAAAACAAATTTTGCTGGAAATAGCGGATGGAAACAGTGCATGTTTCAATATTTCAAGCGCACTTCTATTGACCGTCATAGAACTAAAAAATCAATCATTTTCTTATCCTGGTACATAAAATGAATGGTATCGTCTCTCCAGGCGTGTTTAATAATACGGTCAACCGTCAGCAGTTCTTGAATTACCTAAACCAAAGAAAATTTGAAAAAAAACTTAAAAAGTGAAATAGATTGTAAAAACATTAGGGTAGAATACGGCATTGGCAGGGTGCGACAGTTGTTGGCACCCTCAACAATATTTGCGTTTTTCAGCAAACATACACTATTTATGAACATAATTTTGATTCAATCACACAATTTCAAGTCTAAGCTTTCATTTAAATAAGTTGTTTGTGTAGAAGTAACAAGATTTGATGTGTTAATCACCGAAACAAATTTGCACCTACGAAATCCTTGCCATTATTGCATTGCCAAAGAAAGCAGCGCACGAAAAGCAAACTGTTACCTCCTTTTTTGGATCGCCTGTTTCTCCTCTTTATTTCGTATGACACGACAAATTAGGTACGTAAACTACTTTTTACACTTCATCACCACTTGATTATCATTACAAAGAGCAAATTTATGCAATATTTGCTCTATGTTTCACTAAATAAAATCGGGACTGTTCGTTTTCTTTGGCAGCAGCACACTTCGGAATAGAGTGGGAGAATGTGTTTGTGAGCATATCAAACACACGCTAAAAAAATACCACGCACAATTCTTTGTGATTTGATTTTAGGAAAAATACGAACAAAAAATCCGGCAATGGCATTTATTTAAAAAAAAGTGTTAAAATACAAATGCTTCTATTCAGATTTTTACGCAGACCATGAATAAGGTACCAGTCAAAACGATAAATGCAAGAGATGGCGTTTTTTTAATGGTAGTAAAATCGAAATTGCATCACTATTAAACTACTAATCAGTGCAAACTAAGTGCAGGAGATAATCTTTTCACCTCATACTTCATTCCTTATCACTACTTTCTCCTAAAACACCACCATTTTCCATAAATTTGCAAAATACTTGATTTTCCCATACATTTTGTCGATTTCCAACTACCATTCTTCCATGAGCTCATGGTGAAAATTGTGAAAATCTCAGAACATAGAGTAGCAGGCTTAACAACACAGATAGAAGCGCCGGTATCGCCACACAGTGACGAGTACCGTAAACATGGTGCACGGAAGGTTGTTGTCTACACTTTTTACGGCTGCTGCACCCTGGAAGTAAATGTCATCGAAGTAAACAGTCGGTCCCTTATTATATCAAAAGTGATAGCAACACCGTAGTATTTTTACCCTTATGTGGTTGACAGGACCGTTTTCCTTTTGCAACTTCAATACTTTCCAAGCTCATAAAAAAAAAATCAACCATCCCCGTTACTACATAGCGCATTTCAACCATAAATAATTGCCTACTTTTAGGGTTATTATTATTCAACTGTGAAACGTAGTGTAAGAATGGGGTGGCTCCAGCGGCTGGATAGGACAGTGCTGCCCATTATTCAACATATGAAGACTCACGAGGTGGAATATATTATTAATATACTATACTACCAAAACCGACGAGCTTCATTTCACCTAAAACTGATTATTTATATATTTGTTACATTTTTTAAAAAACGGTTAAGTATTCGAAATTTGCAAATTTAGATTCCATTTTTTAGATTAATTTTCGATTAAAGCAGAAATTTTTACTTCATTTGTACGGGAGTCCCCCTTCCAGAAGAGTAGGGGTCTAATACCATCATAAGAATCTTCATCGTTTCCAAAAACCTCTACATACAAATGTTCATGCCGTTTCCTAGTCTATGCCCTTATAGACAGACAAAAATACATTCTTATGTGTATAGATTTGGTTTTACGTAGTTATGTCGAGCGGTCGTGTCTTGTACACAACCACCATGATTTTTTTTTATGAAACAAACATATCATGTAAGGACCGCAAAGAGCAAGTTGTTTATTTGAAACTGGCTGATAGGCTTTTGGTATTACAAAACTCTAAGACTCTAAGGCATTACAAAAGACAAAAAAAATGTAAATCTTGGCAGCGAACAAAAAGCATATAAGTTCCCTTCTCTAAAATGGCCAACATTATTCAAATAGGTTGAAAATGGTAAAAGTTTTGAAAAAGGTCAATATCTGGGTACACGGGTACCCTATCTGCCATTCACGTCTGTTTTTTGTTGGCCGCATAAGGGTTAAATTTGTTTTACAATGTGTTTAAATGCTTTTGCCTATCTGTTTACATGACATAAAATTGATGCCAAGGCTAAAAATTCATGTTTTGCTTTAAACCAGTTTTGATAAACAATAAAGTTTGTTCCAAAATTGAGTGAAGCGAGATGAGCGTGCGGCCGATTAATATGAATGAATTTTACTACGCGAGGATATAAACAACTAGCATTTGGCACCAATACATCACCAGTTTTCTACTTCCATGTCTAGTTGCTAAAGGGAGCAAACTCATTGCTGATAATAGAAATTGCTATGCCAACAGAAGAAACGTTAACCTGTTACTTTATATTAAATTTACTGAGTTTGTGGTAAAAGCTGTTAAATTTAGTGAACACCAACCATCAAAGAAAGAGCATACAAATGTATACCAGTTAAACTGGACCTGTGTTTTAGTGTAATTATTCATTATTTTTATCATTCAATTTGGCGAATGTCTTAGACTGCCAAGAATAGGTATTTTCCCCTAGGTAAATATGTTGATGTTTCCATCGTTTCCATGCGTAATCAACATTTTTCAACATACCAAAGTATACTTCGATCGAATTACTACAGTCAAACCTCCATGAGTCGATATTGAAGGGACCATCGACTCATGGAAATATCGAGATGTGGAATAGGAAATCCTTGGGAAGCTGTTTGAAGGGACCATCAGAGTAGCCCAGAAAATATTTTTTAATATGGCATAGTTTGCTTCCATGAGTCGATATCGAGTCATAGAACATCAACTCATGGAGGTTTGACTGTACAATTATAACAGCATTTATAGTGGACACCTCAAACGTCAAAAGGGGTGATTCAAAATTTATAGCATGACCTGCGTAAAAAGCTGGATACAAAAAACTACAGAGGTAAAATTTATATCAGGTTTCGCGTGGCGTATACAAAGGCATTTTCCAAAGAAAGTCCACCAATCACGTAACGTAAAATTTGGCTATTTCATCACCCATTACCCTCCCCCCCTTCCCTCCTCTCTTAGACTATTTGTATGAATCCTCTAAAATTTATATGGATCGTCACATATCTCACAACCCCTCCCAGCTAAACGTTGCGTAATTTATGAATGTTTCTTTTGATTAAATGAAATTATCATTTATTGCCGATTTCACCAATTTGAAGAGTTATGTGTAGATTGTGATTTGCCCGCTTCTTTTTCTCACACTCACTCTCATTTCGGGTTGATCGATTTTTGTTACTGAAATTTACCCAATTATAACCCATTACTCGTGAGTCACATGTAAGCGTGTACACTAAATCGATTCCCGCCATGATTTGACGTCTGTTTGTTTTCAGATTGAGCACTCACACACAAATATTATACACGGAAAATCAAACTTTTTTGAGTGTATTGAGTGTGAGAAAAAGATAACTGTGAGAAAAAAATCTCGCAAAACTCTTATAAAGTGCAAAAAGCGCAATTGAGATTCTCACGTCCGAATGTGTGAGTGGCGATAAAAGGAAAACAAACACTCCTAGATGGTGCTACTCAGCAAAGTTTGAGTAAAAATGAGTATATTTACATATATTTTTTGACTCTTTCGCAACCTTTGTGATGACTCGATCAATTTTGAGGTTATGAGCAGAAGGAAAACAAACATGTATTTACACATGCCGAATTGCACATCAGTGTGCGAGCGTTAAACGTCACTCATCTTTATAGATGAAATTGTGTTTTCGTACTATGTTTAGGTGGACAACAAGTCCTAATTGGCGCTTTGATGTTGCATGAAGAAGAAGAAGCAGAAAGATGATAATCGAAAAAATCTCCACGGGAAACCATACAGAGAAGTTTTTAAAATTCTTCTCAGAAATTCTAAAAGCAATTTAATTAAAAACGGTAAGCAGTACGGGGTTGGACTTTTCTTCTACTGTATAATAAGTACAATATTTCTATTCGAAATTTTATTTTCTAATATTACACTTAAAACACAGTATAAGAAAAGTCCAACCCCGTACTGCTTACCGTTTTTAATTAAATTGCTTTTAGAATTTTTGAGAAGAGTTTTAAAAACTTCTCCGTATGGTTTCCCGTGGAGATTTTTTCGATTATCATCTTTCTGCTTCTTCTTCTTCGTGCAACATGAAAGCGCCAATACAATTTCATTATTTCGCTCCAGTGCTTTGCTCGCTAATTCCTTTCTAACACCGAATTACTTCAACTTATCCTAAAAACTTGTGATAAATTCGAATTCTGTTCCTTTTTTCTTTGTTGTGGATCTTTACGCTTTGGAAGAAGTCTTGTTTCGGCCGGAGATACGGGTTTGACATCATAACTTGAAGATTCATATGCGTACTCTTGCCCCACCGGTTCCTGCGTACTTTTACCCCACAGTCCCAAAAATTATTCAAGTAATGGTTTTGACTTCTTGGAAAACTAACCGGATTGGTGTTCTGTACCATAAAGTACTCTATACAATAGGTTATTGAAATGGTATAATGTTCACCTGATTGAACGTATATATGGTAATGAAATACTAGTTGCGGAAATCAAATTATTTTTAGCAAAATGACCAAAAAGTTATCTAACTCCATATCTCCCTTGTTGTTTATTGAGATTCTCACGTCCGAATGTGTGAGTGGCGATAAAAGGAAAACAAACACTCCTAGATGGTGCAACTCAGCAAAGATTGGGTAAAAATGAGTATATTTCCATATATTTTTTGACTCTTTTGAAATCATTGTGATGACCCGATCATTTTTGAGGTTATGAGCAGAAGGAAAACAAACATGTTTTTACACATGACGAATTCCACATTAGTGTGCGAGCGCTAAACGTCACTCATCTCTATTCAAATCGTTTACAATTACACATGATAATAGTTGGCCAGAATACCTGTCAAACTGATGCAGTACTGCTAGTTTATCTTTTTTTATTACTTCAAAAAATCGAAAACGTACTCTTACCCCACGCGCACTCTTGCCCCACTCTACTCTATATCTTCTTCTTCTTCTATATACATAAAAATGAATTTCCGGCTGTCTGAACCTTATAGACTCGGAAACTACTGAACCGATCGGCGTGAAAATTTGTATGCAGTGGTTTTTAGGACCGGGGGAGGTTCTTAACATGGTTTGAGACCTCTCCCCACTTTGGAAAGGGGGGGGCTCTCATACAAATGAAACACTAATTTCTCCATAACTTGAGATCTAATCATATAACAAATGAATTTTAGGCGAAACGAAGTTCGTCGAATCTGCTAGTAAATAAATAAAATATCCCATGTCCACCAATTCTTGAAAGTTGCTGATGTTGGATCATTGTTGCTGATGTAATAATTTCCCACCCATGTATATGGTTTAGAAAGCTTAAGCGTTTTATAGAATACAACTATTACCTATTATAAAAACGAGCTTTGGTTTGCAAAAATGGTAACATTGCTCAGAAGCCTCACATACACTCAAAATAATTGTCACTTAATTTCCACTATAAAAATCAGGTAGGCTTTAAAAATCTACATTTATGACGACCTTATTTGTGTCTAATAAAACTTACTCACATGTCATATGCCTACCAAAAAGATATGTAGTGAAATTTAAATGAAAACGTAGAAAACAATATCTATATTCTTTTCTAGTGAATACTACTTGTCAGTCACGAATGTATGAAAAATATATGAGTGGGGTACTCAGACCGAAGTCTACGTTTTGCATCAATCGCTAATGAAAAATTGTGCAGAAACATCATGAGAGCAATTTACAATAATAAGTCTTGAGTATGAAATAAATATTTCATAACTCTATTTTTGGTCTCGTCCGCCTCTAGTGGGCGGGAATTATTATCACTTACACGGGTATTGCGCAAACTATTATTCCAATTCACTTAAAATCTATGTGTTTGTTGAAATTTCAATTCACTTAAATTTAATTACATTTTTTAGTGAATTGAGAGCAGTGAGTACCATCACTAACAAATCATTTAACTTCTACAAACGAAACTAGATGGAAAATATCCGCATATGTTTTCATGTAACTCTTAAGTGAAAATTATTTTGAGTGTATAATAACTGTGGCAGTGCTTGATTAACACTTAGATACGAGACGGCAATGTCACCAAGAAGACAACAAACTTCTAAAAAGCATCTGTGGTTAGACTTACCCGAGTACTGAGAGGAACCGCTTTGATTCCAATCAGTAATGATAATGTATTCTGCCCAACCAGTAATACGGTGATTCCCGTCAGTAGAAGCAATAGCAACATCGCTACTGGGTAGACAAGATTTCTCTGCAACGCCGACGAACTGCGTTGTTTATCTGAAATTATTAATTATTCGATTGAAAAGAAACACAATCACTCAAATCTTAACAATTCATACCTAATAACTTTCGTTCAGCCTCAAGTTCTCTCAGTCTTTCGAAAAGTTTGACGGACTCGCTGTCGGTGCCGCCATTCGTCGGTCGGATTTGATACAAATCCTGTAGCTCTGCGCACAGTTTGGACGGTGCCGAATCGATCGTTGTTACGCTTTTCAGCTCTGTATTGGATAAATTAGGTGGAATGGAAATTAATTTAGAAACAAATCAAAGTCGTTATACTCACCGATATTGATATTTGCATTCGCCAGCTTGCGTCGCACTGTTGCCTCCTCAAGATTGAAGGCGTGGAATTCCTCATTGACGTCCCGAAGTAAGTTAGGCTTGACCAGCACCTGACCAACGACGCCGAATAGTCTTACAAAGCCCATGGGGGTACAAACTGATAGGAATTTAAAAGAAGATTTAATAAACACAGATATAAAATGATTCTAAAAGAAGATACAAACGCATTGAATGTTCATAGTTTATGTTTATTCGAAACCTGAGCAATATGTTGGATAATGATGGAGAAAACGGATACCTATGTGGTATGTTGTAAGAAAGTAATCGATAGCAGATCTCAATGTCGGGGACACGCAATCACAAAAATCTGATAAAAGCTCGGTAACACCACGCTTTATGGAGCACAATTATTCATAGCAGCACGCAACGAGAAATTCTACCAATCTCTAGCACTATCTATAATTCACAAAGGTACATGCATAAAAACAAATCATGATTTGCCGGCTACGTAGCTATCCACCCTAACTAAAATCATGTCGATATTAGGACACGATGTAAACAACACAGTTCGAGGCATCATTCCCGTTTGTTTTTATTTTCATGCAATGTCCTTGGAAACGGTGCTGCTTTAGTATCGAAACGGTTTCCAAGTTAGAACAACAAACTGTAGCATCAGTTGGGGCATTCCCGTACGAAAGTTGCACTCCAGAAACCATTCAGCTTGCATTAGATGTTCAGCCTTCTGTTGGTAAAGACGTATTTAGCTGAAACTTATTTTGTGAAGTAGTAAGCTTGATCTAGTAGGACGAGGTAGGAAGGTGCATTACCAACTGCCATGATCAGCAAGAAAGATGAAGAGGATTTTGAAGCTTCTTTGAGTAAGGTGGACGAAGTTATGAAGATACTCAACATGATGACTAGTGGCGATAAAAGCAAGGAAGAAATGGGGGTGGCTTTCGCTGATCAGTAAGTACAATAAATAAAAATAGTGCGATATGAGGTTCTAATGGTGTATTTTATTGTCAGGTATCTGGGAGAGGACAAGAAGGACCTGGAAAAAATTAACGTTGACAATTTTATCGTTCGGGTGAACCAGGAGCGAACTGTTATCAACAAAAGTAGCGAGGATTCTTTGGATAAACCTATGATGGCCGATAAATTTGCATTCATGGCGGAAGTGGAGCGAGATGCTGCCAGACGGGCTTCCGAACGGAAGGAGCGAGAGCAAACCGCACAAGGATTGCGGCGGGCAGGAAATCGAGCATTTCGAAAAGGAGAGTATGAAAAGGCAATCAGTATGTACACAAAAGCGATCGATCAGATACGCGACAGCCCAATATTGTACAATAACCGAGCCTTGGCATACATCAAGATTAAAATGTGCAAGCGTGCGATTATTGATTGCGATTTTGTAATTAGCAAGTTGGACGAGAAGAACTTGCACTCATGGATCTATAGAGCCCAAGGCTATTTCTTGCTGGGGGAGATGAGAGCTTACGAGAAGAGTGTATCTGAGGCGAAGAAGCACAATCCAAAGGAGCTGGACTATCTTGACCGAATTGTGGCTGAAATTGAGGGGAAAAAAGATTCGGATGAGGCAGCAACAGAGGAATCCGCACTGATGGAAGGTGGAGGGGATAGTAAGGATCGAACTCTTCCAACAGATGATGTGCAATCTAATTCTTCTACCGAAATGTAGTCGGAATCATAAATTTAACTAATCACAATAAAATCATTTCTATACTATTTTATCTAATACCTAACAACATAACAATTATTTTCTTGACAAATCCCGTCTTCTACTTTAGTGGTTTACATCGCTCTATTTACACATTTATCGACAAAACATTCAACGGGTTGGTAACTTTTACTTCGACACGGGTAAGGCGCAAAAACGCAACAGCAGAAAGGAAATTGTCGAACCACTTATTGGCATGATGCGGTTTTGTTCCCGACCTTTTCTGTTGAGTTTTGCCCGTCACGCAACAGTAGCGGTAAACGGATTTACAACTTACCTAACAATAATAGTACTCCTAAAAATGATACACATGAGTATAGAAATGGCAGATGATATTTTCCCAGGTCTGAAATGATGGAAAAGCAAGACATGCACGTACGTTAGAATAAATTGATTGAGCACAAACAAAAAATCGTAATACATACTGAAGAGCGCCTGGAAGGTGTTTCGCTCGGGATCACGTAGTGCCGAGATGACATATGTCATGCCGAAAACGATGAACGCCAGCAACGAGAACACGGTGAATGTCTCGTAGACCCGTGCCATCAGTCCTTTCTTGTGGCCGCTGAAGCCGGAGGACTCGGTGAACAGGTAGGAAAACGGTAGCAGCACGAACAGTGCCAAATTGGAGAACAGAAACACGTGATTCCAGAGACCTACGACAAAAAAAAAAAGAATCATGAGAAAATTTGTTTTTTTGATTTTAGATTTCTACGGTTAAACAGTTGCTTTTCAGATGCCTTCCTTATCCGTGCGGTAAGATGCACGGCTACAGAGCAAGACAATACTAAAAGTGGCTGGGTCATGGAAAATCCATGCGTTTTGGCTGGGTCGTGATAGCCTCATGATATACGAATGCACAAATGGTTACTCGGTTTGAAATCTCGCAGTTAACACTGTGGAAGTGCTTAATGAACACTAAGCTGCGAGGCGGAAATGTGTCATATGGGGATGTAATGCCAATAAGAAGAAGAAGGTCAAATTTTTTTATTATGCTGAATGTTCCATAATGATGCAGGAACCTGAGGAATTTCTTTACAATTTCTTGGTTGATATTTCCCAAACCTCCCGTTGAAACTCCAGAAAATTTATCGTAAAAAACCATTGTTTTTTTTTAAACGTCGAAACAATATCTCGTGGAAATGAATATTCTGAAGAATTTTCTGTAGAAATTTTGAACAGTTTTTCTTAACAATTTGAAGAATCTCGAATATAAATTCCAAAAAACTTTCCGCGGAAATTCCTAATAATTTCCTTTAGAAATTCCAAACTATTTTCATTGGAAATACTAAAGAATTTCTGTGGAAATATCAAAAAAATGTTAGTGGAAATTTCATAGAATTTCCCGTGTGAAATCCAAAATAATATTTTGGGAAACCATGAAAGGGTTTTCTGGAGAAGTTCATGAGATTTTTCCGGAAAAAATTAAAACGATTTCCCGTAATGTTTTGATAACAACCCGTATTTTTTTTTAAATCTATAAGAAACGAACGCAATAAAAAATTGCCACGTTGATTCACGCCGCCGGCGCCAATCAAAATTTTGACAAACGCCGCTACCGATGATTTTCGGACCGGGGCATAACTATAACTATACGAAAGACATCCCGGAGCAGCTGTACTCGAACATCGACTACTATTACGAAGATAACTCTCCGTCGATGCACAAACGGATATACATTCAATGTCCTCACCATCAATTACTATAGTGCTGTAAAGACGTTTCTAAGCCGCAGGTCGATGTGACCCTAAGGGGTCACGGCGAAATGGAGATCAACTTGCTGTAGCACACCTCAAGTCTGAGGAGGTTTTTAAGATCAATCATCAATCGTCACAATGTGATCAACAAGTACCGCAATCAGCTGTGTTTGATCCATTTCTCTATGGGACCATACGATATAGGAGATGCATGGCATTCGTGTTTCATTATTTCGCACCATAGAAGTGTAGAGGTACATTCCTGTGCTCCGTAAGTTAAGTGCTTGAATTATGACCATGGGGCCAAAAACTGGCACCTAATGTGCCGCTGTTAGAACTGTGGTGACAATCACGCTTCGTTTACCTGCGCGATTGAGAACTCCATGCGTAAACTGTAACTAGCGTTCAGCTTAAAGCCGATCCAATATGAGACTAAAAATTTATTCAGTTTCGCAAGCAACTTAACCGCCGCCAAAAGAAGCAGCAAGAGATCATCGACCTCGGCCTCGATTGCTTGCCAGAGTTAACCTCCCCCGAAGAAGGACGTTACCAGCGGAACATTCTCATTCAAAGGCTACATTTTTATGCACTGCATTCGCTCTCAAGGTCTCAATGTCAAGGAGTTGGTATTTAGATCCGTAGAAAGCCCGTTCTCCTTTGGCAAAGGTCAAAGTCCCTTATCCCCGAAACAAAGTGTCCGGAATACTAACCGCGATTCCATAAAGCTACTTGGATGGTCGAATTTGGGACAGCGACATATGCAATGCTCTACGCTGTTTTCGATGGGGCTGTAGTGTAACGTAGTGCAGGATAATTCAAATCGATTCAATCATACTTTTTGGGTATAATCCTGCAGCGCGACCATTTTGAGCTTGCTGGTAGCCTCTCGTTTTTACAGTGTTGTAGTGTAGCATATGTGGTACTGCTGTGTTATGTACTAAGGTGCATGGGGAGTAGTAGTGGAGGCGTCGTTAAGTGGGAGCGCAATGCTCAATCACCCCGCTGTATTGTTTAATTGCGGGTTGGAAGTAGTGATCCCAACCCATGCTACCTGGGTTTACCTCCTCATATCCCGAGCAGCACAAGTCAGACAAAAATCGTTGCAGCAACTTGATTGTGACTGAATGCATATGAGTAACAATAACGTATGTGGAACTTGTGTGCTGCTAGGGATGTCTGGTTGCATATTTTTGTTACATTCTACAAAAAAGCACTGTTTTCAATGACACATACACTGGTGGAAAAAAGTATAAAGACAAGCTCGGTTTCCATACAAAATGGCAATGTTGGGAGGTCAATATCTCGATTCTTAGCGATTCGATTGGGCTGAGTTTTTGCCAGCAGGCCTAAAATGACTTGAAGTTTTATTCAATGAAAATTACATTTATGCATATATTCTACTTATACGCGTTTCTGCTGGAAATAATTATAAAGACAGGTCTGTTGTATAGAGCCCCATATAAAAAAGTGGTGTCTTTATAATTATTTCCAGATTCGGAGGTCAAAATCATTAGAGATGTAAACAATTCACTCAAAGATCGAAAGTTCTAGTGGAAAACAGGTGCCTAGTAAAATTTTAGCCAAATCGAATCGCTACGAGTCGAGATTTCGATTCTCAAACATGATGAAAATGTATGAAAAACATGCTTGTCTTTATACTTATTTCCGGCGGTATATGTATAGATCGCAATAGGACCGGAAAGGGCCTCTGCCGGAATTGTGGGAGACCCTTGTGTGACCGGTTCGGAGCCTAGAGATGGCAATTTGTTCCTGTTGGGAAGTCGGGTCGCTCCAAGGACCGGTGGAGCCTTATATCTTCCTCAAAAAGACCGATCTTCTAGTGTTCCACAGCAAATCCCAGTCCTGGCGGACGCCACTTTTTGTCTATTTTTTCACGTCGGCCAGCGGGACAGAGTTGGCATAACGCAGTCCTACGAGTTCGGTACCAGCGAGCACATCAGCAGCAATGTTTTCTCTGATGCCGCAGTGGCCAGGGATCCAGGCGTACGCAGTATTAGACACCATTCCAGCGAGTATCCCATGGACCCAGGAATGCTTGCTCTGAAAAGCCGCAACGATACTGGTTGATTCGGTAAGAATGGCAAAAGGTTTACTTGCCGAATGTGTAGCTGCAACGGAAACAGCGGCAGCTTCAGCCGAAAAAATGCTGCATTAGTGAGCTAGGCTGTTTGATCTGGTCAGGCTGGGACCAGAAACTCTAAAACTGACACCTCCTGTGCAGCGGAACTTATGGTTCCGGAAGCGCGTAGCAGTGAATTTCAGAACCGACCTTCTCAGTTCGTTTGTCCTACCCTTGCCTACTCTCTTGGTGGATCTGATGCGTGTCTTACAGGCCGAAAGTGAGCTACAGATGTGTCCGCGGACGCACTTACTGGTGTTCCGTGTGAAGCCTACGGATGAGCCCCACCGATGAATAGCACTTACCACAGCCTTTGTCTTTGCTCTGATCCGTCCGGGTGTTCTTCCGATGACAACAAGGAGGAAGTCGGTGTAAACAAATCGGAACACATTGACCGGTAGTATGCCGAAGACCCGTACATGGAAATGAGAAAGAGGGTCACTGCCAAAACCGACTCTTGGGGTACATCAGTTTCTTCGGCGAATTCATCGGAAACGGTGCCGCTAATCAGCACCTGGAAGGTCCGACCGATGGGTGAGTTTTTGATGATGGCAAGCATGTTGCCCGTAATGCCCCATTCCTGGTGCTTACAAAGGATCAAAAAACTTTGGTAATGTCAAATTTGATCTCCGATATTTTTCCTGTGAAGCCGATATCCTGATGAACATTTTTGCTGAAGAAAGTGGGGACCTAGTTCTCTTCTGTGATTACAAAAGAGAGCTAGGTCCCCACTTTCTTCAACAAAAATGTTCATCAGGATGTCGGCTTCACAGGAAAAATATCGGAGGTCAAGTTTGACTATACTTTGAAGACCCAAATATCTTTCTTTCTTCTATCTGTCCGGAGCTGACATATGCCAGCTTCGTTGGTTTAGGCCCAGTGACGCAGACTATATGGCCAGACCCAAATATCCAAAACTTTGGGAAGATTTTGCTTCTGAGAGCATGTAGATGAATCTAAAATTTCTGGATCCTCTACCCCATTATTTAATTATTATAAACACTCAATCAAGTAAAGTCATTTTGATCGTTGAGGCAGTAATCAATTTTCAGGAATATGAGATGTTCAAGTTACCCAAAGCGTTCTCGAGTTTAACCCACACACTTAATTGTTTTTACCGGTATCTCAGCAATGAATTCAACTTTTACAGAGATTCGCACAGCCGAGCACAGCAAACATGAGATATCTATCATAGTTGCTGAAAATCAGCAAATAATTTGCAAAAACTCAGTTAACAAACTTTATTTTGACGGGATATCAGTTTTTTATTTTGCTGGGCAAACGGCTGTGCGGATTTTGTCGATTTTTTTACGTGAATACGAGATGCTCAGGGCACTCCAAAGCGTTTTCGAGTTCAACCCAAGTTTTCTACCAGACTATCAAGGCTTTGGCAATGTTCCCATCGTCTTCATATACCATATCCGGTCAAATAGGCATAGGCATTTGCAAAGTCCTAATCGTTAGTATGAACTCAATCCCGTTCAAAAAGCATATGGTCGGGGTTCTGCCAAACGCCAACAAAAAATTACCTATTTTTCTGCCCAAGCTTTCGTTTAGTGGATTTAATTGATCGCAGATCGTATCAAATATCTTTCCACCTCATAACTGAGGATAGTATACAACAAATATACGTATAAGTTGCTTTGAATTGATTCAAGTTTTCCTTGCGCGAACATAATACTTCAAGTCAGTGACTGACTGTCAGTAAAAAAAAGCCGCTTAGTGCGGTTTGGCTGAACCCCAACCATATGATCCTAATTTCCATGAACATAAGATGTCCGAAGTCCTCCAAAATAATCTTGAGTTAAGATCAAGATATCTACCACATTCACAATAACTAAGGAGATGTTTGAGTCGAACAATGTCCATTCGAATGTGGCTATACACGTTTTTTTATGGGCGTTCAAGGACTTGGATGGTTAAATCAACCAAAACGGTTTCCAGGATATTTTAACGAACCATAAAAGCCTGCAATGCCGATTTCTGCGCTTTTTTTAATAGTATCGGGTTTGTTGATTTTGTCGCTGTTGTTTGGAGAAAACGTCAGATATGAAAGGGCCTTCTGGGATAAAATATCTAAAATCATTCATAAGTTGGATCGTTGGATAAAGCAAATGATCTGAGCTTCAGGACGTTTCGAAAAACCAAAAAGGGTCTGTACTACAGTCCACCCTCGAGATGTAATACAGTCGATATTGTGATGTGGAACAGAAGTTTTTTGGGAAATCTGTCGAAAGGACTATCAGAGTATCCGAGAAAATATTTTAATATGGCATCATTTGTTTCCACGAGTCGATATCGAGTTTTACAACATCTACTCATGGAAGCTTGTAGCTTGTAGAAAAATTGAGTACAATCCTACCAGCTCGATGAAACTGTTGGGATGTTTATTGGTGCATGCATACATCTTTCATGACAAAACTCAAGGACGTTTTGGGGAATTGAAAATGTCTGTAGTAGCTTGTAGAAAAAATGAAAAAAAAATCCTATCGGCTCAATGCTGGGATGCTCAACGATGCACGAATACATCATTCAGGATTTGGTTGATCGGGTAGATTGCATGTTTTAAACTCCAGGACGTTCTGGAGAACACAAAAAGGTCTGTAATAGCTGTTGGGGTGTGTACTGATGAACGGATACACTGATCATGACTTGGTTGATCGAGTAGATTACATGTTCTAAACTCCAAGACGTTTCGGAGAATTAAAAAGGCCTGTTGTAGCTTGTGAAAGTAATGAATGACATTCTATCGGCTCGACGAACCTTCTGGGATGTTCAGCGATGCACGCATATATCTGTAATGACTTGGTTGATCGGATAGATCGCATGTTCTGAACTCCAGGATGTTATAGCTGTAGTTGCTTGTAGAAGTAATGACTGAATTCCTATCGGTTCAATGGACCTACTGGGATGTTCAATGATGCACGAATACATCGTTAAGAATTTGGATGATTGTGTAGATCGTTTGTTCAGAACTCCAGGATGTTTTGGAGACCCTGAAATAGTTTACGTTTATTCAAAACTCACAATTGAATGAACGTCTTCTCTTCAATTTTTTTTAAATAATATTCTTATTCAATGGCTATACATTTCAACTGCAACTTGGACTGCTTTTCAATTTAGTATTCTATTAGCATTTCGTCTATATACTAAGTAACCCACAGCTAGCATTACAATCACTCTGATGGCCCTATTCACCACTAGAAGTACTGAAACTAGGTGCACAAGAACTAATAAGCCAAAATTATTTAAATAAGAATCGCTTTTTAAATGAGACCATGGTTTTGGCATGTTCTGTTCCGTTATTGTAAAATGTTTTTTTTTTGTTAATCGAACTTATCTGTGAAAACTTCTCCGAGAATTCCTGCAGAAATTCATTATTCGTGTGCAGGTGCATCCCAGCAATTGCTGCGGTCAATCCTCCGGGAATTCTCATGGAAATCTCGGATCTCGGATCTGCTGCAGAAGTCGCTCCATAATTGTACAAAAGCTCCCCTGGGAAATTATTCGGAAATTCATTTAGGAATTTAGTCGTAAGATCAAGTAAATTTTTCAAAAACAAGCTGCAGAAATCTTCAGCGCCTATTTGCGGAAATCTATTTATGAATTCCTGCGAAAAACGCTTTAGAATTTTTTATTCAGAAATTGAAGAAAATCCGCAGATATTCCTCCAAAAATTTCTTTATTTATAATTTTTCGTATTTTAAATGCTGCAAAAATCCTCTTTAGGTTGTGGAAATTTATTTACAAGGAATTTATATAAGGATCATCATAGGGTCATCATGTGAAAAATTTCTTTAGGCGGTTTCTTCTACTTGATAATGAATAAAAATACCATTGGATTTATCCAAAAATATCGCAAAAACCCTCAGAAATAACTATTGAGAATCATCTTGTAATTTTTGAACGACTTTCTGCACTTATTAAAATGAGGCATCTGCTTCAAATCAAAGAACATTTTTGTATTTTCAGTTGTTATATAAACCCTTATTCGTTCCAGATGAATGTTTGCAATATAAAAACTGACGAAATGATGATATGATGTATCATGCTAAGTGGTTCATCGTAAAAGAAATAATCAATCAGAAACTAACTAATATCTCGGAATTACAAAGAAATTGACAAGGTGAAAATGGGTGTTCATGTCCTTCAATAGATTGTGATGTTTCAAAATGGATTAAAAATGGCTAGTCCAGTCGTGTTTCTCCAGTAAGCAGAGCGATCGGTCGGTCTGCGAAATTTAGTTCTGCTTTGTGCGGAAAGCAAAACGATCGGCCGGTCACCGGAATAGGACAGGGCCAAAGGTGCTGGTTGAAAGAGATGGCGCCACAACATTTGTGGTAAAATTTATTCATTTGTTGAGCTGTGCATTATTTGTTGTTTCTCGGCCAATCACGACTAGCAACTACGATGGATACAGTCAATCAAGCTAAGCTAAGTTTCAGAATGGATTAAAAATGGGAAAAATTAGCATCCCTCTCCTCATAACCCTTTATAAGGCAGACGAATCTGAACAATAAATTAACAAAAACAACAATAGGACACAATGTTGACATAGTATTAAACTCAAATGTATGTTTGTCATACATTAAACAGTTCAGAAACATTGAAAGATTGGTGGCAATATAGTTTCCACTGTCCGTCAAGCGGGACAACATTGGTGGCAATATATAGTTGCCACTGCCCGGCAAGCGGGAAAACAGGCAACAAAAAAAATAAATAAAAGATTTTTAAAAATTAGGTTTTCCGTAAAACCAGTCAAATCAAGGCACGTTACATTTTTTGGTGAAGAGTTCTAGTCGGAAAACGCATTATAAGTGAAAACAATTTTTTTGCGCTTTTGTTCCCTTGGGAAAAAACACAATTTCGTCAAAAATCCAAAAACCAAATATACAGAAAGGCAAAGCTTTTTTCACGCTAATCACGTAATAATCTAACACAGGAGATTCAAAATAATTAATACCAACGGGAAAAAATATATCTTTGTCGTTTTTAAACGAATTATAACTGAAAATCCTTCTTCCACTCGAAACTTATGATCTGTTCGTAGAAAAACTGTTCTCAAATTGACATTTCAATTTTTGTATGGCTCAAATTCATCTGGGGTGTTACTAGGAAGCAAATAAAGCCACTACATGGGAAATAATAAGTAGAGCTCTTGTTAATAAATAGAACAAAATATAATTTGTTGGTGGCAATATTGTTGCCACTGCCTTATAGAGGGTTAAAGAATGCTTAAGAATTAGTTTCTTTTCAAGTTTTGTTCTCAACAACATTTGCTAATGAAAATAAAGCCCATCAAGATAGACATAAAAAAACTAATTTTCAAATAAACGTCCTTAGATCTAGCATTTTATTTATTAAATTTTCACCTAAGGGGCCGTACACATATTACGTAAGCACTTATGGGAGAAGGGGGGGTCAATATCTTACGCTCCATATAAATAAAAAATCATAAATATGAAAAAAATCTTACATGGGTGGGGGTGTCTAAAACCCAGAAAAATTAATTGCATATTATTCGGCAACTCGGCCGTACGAAAACCATTTTTTTGTTAAATATCTTGGCTGTGCATATGCACAGCACATGTTTCGAAATGGACAAATTGATATGAAATTTGCGAAAAAGAATCCACGTGTCTGGGAGGGACTCGAATCCTCACCCTCCTACTCTCTAGATAGGCGCTAATGTGCACTCGCTTGACTGTGACTATACAACAGTAAAGCACATGTGGAGAAAGATATTCAATTAGCAAAAAAAAATTGCAAATTTGCGGATTCTGATGGCTTTTCCGCAAACGTGACGTTTAAGTGGTCTTGTTGTGTAGGGGTTATCACGCCTATCTAAAAAGTAGGAGGTTGAGGGTTCGAGTCCCTCCAAGATACGTGGATTCTTTTTCGCAAATTTTATATCAATTTGTCCATTTCGAAACATGTGCTGTGCATAGATAGCCAAGATATTTGACAAAAAAAACAGAAAAATTGCTTACGTAATAAGTGTACGACCCCTAAAATTAAATCCGCGCCAAATCCGCGAGAAATCCTAAAATATGTAAAACCATCAAACCTGGCACATGATGGGTTAGTTAAGTTGTCGAATGAGAGTCCAAAATTAATTGACTTCTTTCAGCCATCATTTGTCACAACTTTTATAAATCTCAACGGATTTTTACAAAAATGTTATCACTGGAAGAGGAGAGCTCAAATATTTTTCTGTAAATACATTAAAAACGGACCGTTAGAAATGCTGTAAGAAATTAACAGTGCGTTCAGATATTATGTAACATGAGCGAGCTCAGAAATTGAACTTATTATTTCATTATCATTTAGTATTTAGCCAATAACTCTCTTTGCTCTACCTTATGGAAACCGACATGAAACTTTCATGTGAGTAGGAGAAGTACACATCTTCGTGACATAATGTTGGCGAGCATCATTCCCGGTAATAGGATGTGTTTTGTCTTCCATACAAAAGAGTTGCGTGATCTACTGGGCACAGCGATCCCACCCATCATCGGCATTATTTAGCATAAATAATATACGTGTACACAATACCCACCTTGAATCAGTGAACTGTTGAGCCACTTCACGTAGTAACTGTTGGGGTACAGAATCAGTACCTCGTTGCTGGCGATCGATATTGGCAGGAGCAGCGCTGCACCCACTGCCACGGCTAATGAAAATGTGCACAACCATAAACTGCAAACGAATGGAAGGAAACAATTTTATTATTTTTGAACCGGAAACGAGGCGTACGTTTCTTAAAATTTGTTTTTTTACACAATGGCTATTGTGTTTATAGTTTATTCCATGCATATTCGGGCTAAATAACGAGCAGGTAAACCCACCTAATCCTATAAACGGTAATCTCATCGTCGTCAGTGGAGAATAAATCCTCCCGGTCGCGTCGCCGAAAGCGACCAATCAGTGCAAAACTACCGAGATACAGTAGTAGGAAGAGTAGCAGGAAAATCTGGAAGGAAAAAAAAACAACGAGAGAAACATTAGTTCTAGTTGGGGAACGTAAAACAAACGGCATCAAATCGTCAAAGTGAACTTTGAATGGTTACTCCTAGTCATGGCTTGGCAACTGATGAAGGTGAACACAAAGAATCAAGCGGAACAAAGTCCAACACTAATACGGTAATTCACATACGGATTATCATTGACTACGAGATGAGTAAACTGATGGTTTTGTTGAGGCTGTGCTATATACGAATGTTTTTTGGCAGCTTCCCCAAATCGTTTGCATACCGTAACCGCAACCGCTCATGTTCAGTGAGCGTGCTAAATTGACACAGCTATCGCTCATGCGTGCATATTCAATTGTTAGATTGAATATTGCCAAATTGTTCAGCTCAGTCATATCACTGAATTTATATTTTTATTTGTCTATATTTGGTATCAATAATTCGTAAATTGCTCAGCTCTTTTAAAAGATGAAATTTCAAAATACGGATACCAATAACTCTGGTACAAACGTTATATGTATACAAAAAGTTACAAGCATATTCGATTTTTCGCCTGGTTGAATCCACGATACGTGCATGCCTTCCGCCGAGGGTTCAACAACCGAATTTATTGTAGTTAGTTCAGCTATGCTTCTATAACGCAATCATGTAACAGCAGCACTGCAGTTTGGATCGTACAATCTGCGACCAACGAGTTTATGATTAATGAACCCATTTTGTAATGAATAAATCATCCGATTTTTACGCGTACGTACCTTACGTGCGCATCGTCACCCGTACAAACAGCTGATAAGTATACTTCTCAGTGAGACTGTGTTTCAGATTCAGGTTCATGACCACATTGAATGGCATCCTAGTTTCTACTTCAACCGGAGTAGAGATAGGCGAACGTGTATCAAAACATGTTGATGTTTGGAATGCACTTGAACAAAAGAAAAGAAGCAATTGCCGATTGGTATGGAATTGTAAACACTTGCAACAATTAACTTGCAAGATGTAGGATTATTGAGTTGTGCAAGAGCGGTCGTACTTTAAACGGATAATGAATGAAAGAAAAGCTACGTCCAAAACGATTAATTACATTTGAATTCTTCCAAGGCTTCAGTCCAAACGGATTTTGACAGCTATTATCTGAAGGAATGCTATGCCTTTGCAAGCATAAGGATATACTATGCCTAGGAAATCGAGAATGTTCCCCACTCGAAAACATCTTAAATCAGCAAGAGCCTATCAAAATATGAAAACATAATTTTTGAATTTGCATGAAGCGACAATGATTAATGGGATGAAAATGTATACATAGTTGAAATAATTTCTCTAAAATTACCATTTTTGATCTCTCTTATTTGCTATTTATTACTTTTCTCAATAAACCAAAATAACAACATTACAGCTGGGTGGAGTCATTTGGTTTTAGTTATTTAAAATAGCATACAAGTAAAAGAGTAATATTGTTTCCATTACTACATCGTCATTTGGTCTAAAAGCACAAAGCATCTTCAAGATCAGTCTATGAACAAGAGCTTGAATTTCCCGTTGGCACTTGTATAAATTGCTTTCCCACTCATGGGAATTATTTGCGCCGAGCAATAGTAAGCAACGCGTCAAAGGCCGTTTGTTGATACAACTGTTTAAAATAAGCTACGAGCGGGCAAAACTATAGTTGGCGATACAGTTATGCAATTGACGCCTTATGTAGAGCAGACGTGCAATCCTTATCTGCCCATGCATGGGAAAGTATCGCAACGAGAAACGTGGCCGAGAGAAAGAGAGCGTTGAACTTGTTCAAATCCACGGCGCTGAATTCACACTCCACGTTAATGAATCGGCAACGAATTGTTTGACAGAATAAATCCGGGATAAAACGGAATCAACCGGCTAATTATCGTGTCGTTGCTCTGATATCAGCGTTCGATGCCGCGCCTCCAGTGTTCAAAGGGTAAAAAGGTCTCGTGAGTCACGCGAACCCGTCTCGAAACTTCAAAAGAAACAGCGTAGCATGGATAAGCCTCTCGAGCCGAGCTACAGTCAACGAACTAGCACTGACCTAAATAGCATCGACCGGCGATACTCTCCCATTTGGGGGAATGCCTATCGCATACTCTAGCTAGACAACTACTAGTTATGTGAATCATGAATGCACTGAACGAGGCGAACGGTTGGAAAGGTGTGTCTACTCGTGCGTCGAACCCCAACGCATCGTCTGTCTGTCGTTAAACAGAGGCGCTAGATATAAATAATCATGATCCGGTTGGTGTGAAGCTCGCCGAAAGCTGTCACCGGTTGCGACTTGTATTTCTATCAACATCCAACAGCAACGACTAATTTGATTGTACTGCGACCACCGATTGTTCTCTCCTGAAAATTAACACCTTCGTGTCGTGGACTTGAACAACCGGATGACACAAGCTGATTCCGCCCCGATTAGGTATGTTTCCGGCGCGCCACCATGTCATGTCATGACTGACCTTTCAGGTGATTAGTGATACATCAAATGGATAATCGTATCTACTTAGCAGCACAAGGCACGAAACATAATGACATACATATATCCACAATGAAACGGAATGGAGTTTCCTTCCCAGCCGGGCGGTACGAAGAGTGAAAGTCAAACTGATTCCGATTGTGTTGTTTGGAATTTGGCTGGGTGTAAGCGATGAAATAATTTAAAGGTATAAGGGTTTTATTCGCAACAGAGAGCTCCTTTGAGCGGATTTTTGTTTTTGTGGTTTCATCACCTCATCATACATTTTGAAGCGGACTTGGTAGTCATATGGCTACTGCTTCTGCCTCATACGCAGGAGGTCGTGGGTTCAATCCCAGGTCCGTTCCATTCTCCTACTTTGTATCTTTCTCTTTATTTCTCATGTTCTAGCAATCGCTAGAACTGGAAATGGACTTCCATACCGTTTCCATTACTATTCCTATACCTTCAACTTGAGTATAGAATACTCAAGTAATCTGCTAGAATTGGAAATGATCTATAGAGCTCGTTTCCTACATCCAACTAGAAATTCCATCAGTAACCTTCTCCTATCTATCACATTGGCAGCTCGTTAACCAAGACGGACCTCTGCCTCTCCAACCTAACCCAGAAACTCCAACAAATTCCGCATGAACTCGTGGCAAGTGCAGAGGTATATTCGGCTTGCAGTGGGCGAGTGATTGCATCACCCCCTTCCCAACATTGACTTGCATTCTGACGTGGCAGGCGCCAGTATGACCTAACAAATGAGATCACCAGTACTTGTACATTGAAGATGTGTGCTAGTCCCAAGCAAACATCTGTTGGTTCCCTGTGCAAGAACAGCTGATCTGGTCATAATGGAGTAGCAACTACGAGCAGTCAATCAAGCTCAAGCTCAAGCTCAAGCTTTCATCACCTCATCATACATTTGAAAATAATACACATTTTTTTTATGATCTCTTTCAATGGTTCTCTTACAACTGGAACTTGGGCTGTCTCTCCACGTTTCCACAACTAGCGATGACTTCTTCTTCTTCTATGGCTCTACATTCCAACTGGAACTTGGCCTGCTGTTCAACTTAGTATTCTATTAGCATTTCATCAGTTATTAATTGAAAGCTTTTCCATGCCCGCCATTGTATGAGTATGTATCTTGTGTGGCAAGTACAATGGATACACTATGCTCAGGGTATCGAGAAAGTTTCCAACCCGAAAACATCCTAGACCGGGCCGAGTTTTTTTTTTTTTTTTGTATCTTTATTAAAGAGACTTTCAGCCCGACCGGGCCGAGTCAAACTCACCATCTCCGGATTGGCAATCCTACGCCTTTTTTCGCAAGACTACTGGAGACCTAGCTACTAGGAACTAGCAATGTAATGATTGAATTAATCGTTACAAGTGTTTTTTTTATCCGGGAATGCTACCAATTAAAGCTGCAGTTGGGAAAGGTGCTTGAAACTGTCTGAAATGAAGAATTTCCCAATACCTAAATGAACTACGGAAAGTTATTAATGTAAGTGTATCAGTTTAGAGAAATTTGTAAGTTCCGTAAATCGTCTTCCACCTGATCGATCCACCTTGCTCGCTGCACACCTCGCCTTCTTGTGTCCGTCAGATCGTTGTCGATAACCATTTTCATCGGATTTCTGGCTACGTGTTCGGCCCATCGCAGTCTTCCGATTTTCGCGGTGTGAACTATAGCTGGTTCTCCCAACTAGGGACGTTCCGATACTTCAAAATATCGATATTTGATTCGATGCGATAATTGAATCAAAGTATCGATATCACTGATATATTGGAATGAAAATATCGATATATCGGAAAATCATATGATATTTCAAAAATAAGATTGTTTAGGATATATTTATTGTAATTATTCAATTACTATCGTATTACGTATCACCTTCATCATATTACTCCTTTACAATGATTATTAGAAATGTCATTTTTTCTCTTCTAACAAACATCTTAACTAAAAAACGAAGTTCTCTTAAACTTCCACGAGAAATTATCTTTTCGTATCACATGAAATTCCCTTCAATTTCGGCAGGAAATTCTTTTAGATTTCCACGGGCATACTTCAAAATTTACGCAAAAATTTCCATCGGAAAAAAAGTTAAAATTTTCATCAGAAAAACTTTAAAAAGATTTGATCTTCCTAAAGAAATTCTCTTTAAATCCTACGGGGTATTCTTTTGATTTTTGGGAGTGAATTTTCATACGTTTTCCAATTCTTCTAAATGCCCATGTCCACAAATCTCTTTCTAAATTCTAAAGTTATTTTTTCTAATTTACTATAAGAACATGTCAAATATATAATTGAATTCGCGTAAGGATTCAAGTACTAGCGCCATGACCAGGGTTGTAAATTTTCGGCAACACTGGATGAAGGTGATGTTTTTTTATATCATGTTTTTATTTTCTTCCTGCTTTGAAATCAACCTCACATTCCCGGAGAGGCAGAAAAGTAAACAACAGAATTCACATCACCCACAGCGCCGCGAAGGTGAAATTTACCACATCAAAATGTACACATTCACCCAGCAAATTGACAAAATTCATCACGCGTTTAAATGGGCCACTCACAGTCATACGGTAAGGCGCGAACTGAGCAGCCTGTCAGAGCGACTTGTGAGTGGCTGAATGCAAAATTGAACAATCGGTGTTGGAAATGATTTTTCGGCTGCACCCAGTAGCACTCACCACGACGGCGATGAAGGCGACTGCAGATTATACTGAGATCCATGTTTTTCACTGCATTGACTGTGAAATATTTCTACCCTGGCCCTGACAGATGTTGCCAAAACCATTTGTGCTGGTACGGCACATATCACACCATCCGCGCCACGCTGTATTGCGTGGTGTGCCCTTGAAAACGCGAGTACTTCTAAATTTGAATTCCATGAGGATTGCCCTTAATCATTGTAAATACGGCATTTCAGATCCATTTTTAATTTTTTTTTTTCAACAAAATACAATGCCGGGCAGCAGGGACTATGTCCAAGGGAAGGGAGATCCGACGACGAGAAAGAAGCGTTCTATGCGCAGCTGGAGCAGACATACGATGAATGCCCACCGCGGGACGTCAAAATCGTCATCGGTGACATGAACGCTCAGGTAGGAAGGGAGGAAATGTATAGACCGGTCATCGGACCGGATAGTCTGCATACCGTATCGAACGACAACGGCCAACGATGCATAAACTTCGCAGCCTCCCGCGGAATGGTAGTCCGAAGCACTTTCTTCCCCGCAAGAATATCCACAAGGCCACATGGAAATCACCTAATCAAGTAACGGAAAACCAAATCGACCACGTTCTAATCGACGGTAAATTCTTCTCCGACATCACGAACGTACGCACTTACCGCAGTGCGAATATTGAATCCGACCACTACCTCGTTGCAGTATGTCTGCGCTCAAAACTCTCGACGGTGATCAACACGCGTCGGAGTCGTCCGCCGCGGCTTAACATTGGGCGGTTACAAGACGGTAGACTAGCCCAAGACTACGCGCAGCAGCTGGAAGTGGCACTCCCAACGGAAGAGCAGCTAGGCGCAGCATCTCTTGAAGATGGCTGAAGAGATATTCGATCCGCCATTGGAAGCACCGCAACCGCTGCACTAGGCACGGTGGCTCCGGATCAGAGAAACGACTGGTATGACGGCGAATGTGAGCAGTTAGTTGAGGAGAAGAATGCAGCATGGGCGAGATTGCTGCAACACCGCACGAGGGCGAACGAGGCACGATACAAACGGGCGCGGAACAGACAAGGAGGAAAAAGCGCCAGCAGGAAGATCGAGACCGTGAAGAGACGGAGGAACTGTACCGCGCTAATAACGCACGAAAGTTCTATGAGAAGTTGAACCGTTCACGTAAGGGCCACGTGCCGCAGCCCGATATGTGTAAGGACATAAACGGGAACCTTCTTACGAACGAGCGTGAGGTGATCCAAAGGTGGCGGCAGCACTACGAAGAGCACCTGAATGGCGATATGGCAGACAACGGTGGCGGTATGGTAATGAACCTAGGAGCACGCGCGCAGGACATGCGACTTCCGGCTCCGAATCTCCAGGAAATCCAGGAGATCGGCCGGCTGAAAAACAACAAAGCCCCTGGAGTTGACCAACTACCAGGAGACCTGTTTAAACACGGTGGTGAAGCACTGGCTAAAGCGCTGCACTGGGTGATTACCAAGGTTTGGGAGGATGAGGTTCTGCCGCAGGAGTGGATGGAAGGTGTGGTGTGTCCCATCTACAAAAAGGGCGATAAGCTGGAATGTAGCAACTACCGCGCAATCACATTGCTGAACGCCGCCTACAAGGTACTCTCCCAAATTTTATGCCGCCGACTAACACCAATTGCAAGAGAGTTCGTGGGGCAGTACCAGGCGGGATTTATGGGTGAACGCTCTACCACAGACCAGGTGTTTGCCGTACGTCAGGTATTGCAGAAATGCCGCGAATACAACGTGCCCACACATCATCTATTTATCGACTTCAAAGCCGCATATGATACAATCGATCGGGAGCTAATGCACGAAAACGGATTTCCGGATAAACTGATACGGTTGATCAAGGCGACGATGGATCGGGTGATGTGCGTATTTCGAGTTTCAGGGACATTCTCGAGTTCCTTCGAAACGCGCAGAGGATTACGGCAAGGTGATGGTCTTTCGTGTCTGCTATTCAACATCGCTTTGGAAGGAGTAATACGAAGGGCAGGGATTGACACGAGTGGTACGATTTTCAGGAAGTCCGTCCAGTTATTTGGTTTCGCCGATGACAATGATATCATGGCACGTAACTTTGAGAGGATGGAGGAAGCCTACATCAGACTGAAAAGCGAAGCTAAACGGATTGGACTAGTCATCAACACGTAGAAGACAAGTACATGATAGGAAGAAGCTCAGGAGAGGTCAATGTAAGCCACCCACCACGAGTTTCTATCGGTGGTGACGAAATCGAGGTGGTTGAAGAATTCGTGTACTTGGGCTCACTGGTGACCGCCGATAACGATACCAGCAGAGAAATTCGGAGACGCATAGTGGCTGGAAATCGTACGTACTTTGGACTCCGCAAGACGCTCCGATCGAATAGAGTTTGCCGCCGTACCAAACTGACTATCTACAAAACGCTTATAAGACCGGTAGTTCTCTACGGACACGAGACCTGGACGATGCTCGTGGAGGACCAACGCGCACTGGGAGTTTTCGAAAGGAAAGTGTTGCGTACCATCTATGGTGGGGTGCAGATGGCGGACGGTACGTGGAGGAGGCGAATGAACCACGAGTTGCATCAGCTGTTGGGAGAACCATCCATCGTTCACACCGCGAATATCGGAAGACTGCGGTGGGCCGGGCACGTAGCCAGAATGTCGGACAGTAATCCGGTGAAAATGGTTCTCGACAACGATCAGACGAGAACAAGAAGGCGAGGTGCACAGCGGGCAAGGTGGATCGATCAGGTGGAGGACGACTTGCGGACCCTCCGCAGACTGCGTGGCTGGCGAAGTGCAGCCATGGACCGAGCTGAATGGAGAAGTCTTTTATGTGCAGCACAGGCCACTCCGGCCTTAGTCTGATGATAAATAAATAAAATACAATGCAATAGATATTTTTGTGTTACTTTGTTATGATTCAATATATCGATATCAAAAGCGAAAATATCGATATGACCGATATATTGAAAGCATTTATCGATACAAAAATATCGAATATCGAAACAAAAATATCGATATGACCGATATATTGAAAGCATTTATCGATACAAAAATATCGAATATCGAAACAAAAATATCGAGATTCCGATATATCGGAAGTATCGGAACGTCCCTACTCCCAACTGCAGCACATTGGGCACATCAAGCTAAAAACGTGCGTTTTTTTATTTGCGTGTAAGTGGTTAATTCTACATGGGTGGTGTCTTTGGAAGATAATTTTACCAAAAAATCAGCTATCTTTTGAAATATTATGGTGACAAAAAATTCTCCCGTTAGGGTGATCCAATTTTTTTTTATTCTTCGTTCAATAAAATTAGCCGCTACAAAAGTGATAGAGCATGAAAATACAAACAACTTTGTAGAATATATCAACTCTATATCTCATAACGGTAGCGAGTGATCATGAAATTTCAAATAATCGTATCTTAATCGTACATTTATTTCCAGGTAAAAACAAACGTGCTATATATAGATTTTAGCAGCAAAATTATAATTTCAAATAGGTAAGTATTGCGAAAAAGTTAAAAAAAAAAAAATGGCCTTGCATATTTTTTCCTTGTAAAATAATTCTAAGAATTGCTTCGGAATATTCCTAAGGGATTCCTTCGGAACTTCCTCCAGGGTTTCATTCAGAAATTTCTTTCGGGGCTCCTTCAAAAACTTCTTAAAAAAACCCTACGAAAATACCTTCGTAAAATATTTTGGAGATTTCTTCAGATATTCTTTTAAATTTTTTTCGAGAACTCCAGTTGGATTTTTTCAGAAATTTATTTTAATTTGGTAATTTCTTCAGAGAAACTTGTGTCAAATTCCTTCCAGAAATTCCTTCGAATGTTGGGATATTCGTTTGAAATTCATATAAAAAATTGCTCCGGATATCCATTCGGAAATTTATTTTGGTATCCCTTTGAAAATTATTTAAAGAATTTATTCGAGAAAAACTTTAGTAATTTCTTCAAAAAATCCTTTACGAATTCCTTTGAAAAATCCATTCAGAATTCTTTCAAAAATTCATTTAGTAATTTTTTTTCAAATTTTTTTTTAGTTTTGTTTTTGAAAATCCCTTTAGGTTCTCCTTTAGGAATGCCTTCAAAAATCCATTGGGAAATTCTTCCTTTTGTAATTCCTTCTTGAATTCTTTCGGCGATTCATCTTGGAAATTCCTCCAGAAATAATTTGGAAAATTACGCTTACAATTCTTATGGGCACTTCTCTAGTGAATCCTTTGGAAAATCCTCCGGAAATTCTTTGGAAAATTTCACCAGAAATTCCTTCGGAAGTTCCTCCGGGAACTGCTTTGAAAATCCTTATTAATTTTGTGTTTTTCAATACATTTGGGCTACGAAATGGTAAGTAGACATCCGGGAAGGAGCGCCTAACATAGCTCTGGTCCTCACAAGTTCCAATACTCACGCTTCCACGGTTCTTCCGATGATAATTGATTGACCGCCAGCTAAGGGTTGCGTACTTAACTGGTAGTGTAGCCTGGGCACTGTTGTCCTTCTGACATCAGCTAGAGTGAGAGGGTGCGTCCTTTGGGGTCTGCCTAGGATGTGGTTGGGTTCGACAGTGGACTCTGTTGAATTTTTATAAAAAGCTGCATGTGTCCCCAAGCAGGCCCTATCAAAGCGACCGTGTGCCGCTCAAAGCGCACTAGCCTAGTCCTGGTGTTGGGTGGGACTTTAAATTTGACCCGACTGATCGAGCGTCTGTTCACCAAGGAGGTGCGGCTCCAACAGCGTCTGTTCTGGCATCCAGCGGCTGAGTATGAAATGCTATTCCCCGGAAGCTATACCTAAGATGGCAGCCCCATCCCGGTGGATAGGGAACCTTCGGCCAACAAACTACTGTTCCCAAAACATCAATTTGTTCGAGATTCCGATAATGAAAGAATACGGACTGGTTTTACGGATATGACTCTTAGCACGAAACAACTGACACGAATAGGAACATGGAACGTTTTAACCCTAGCCCAGCAGGGTAAATTGGCACAACTTGCCAATGAGGCACGCCACATGGAGCTTGAGCTCCTAGGACTGAATGAAGTCCGTTGATTGGACTTTGGAGAACATAGAATGCTACGGGACAAGTTCTGCAATACTCTGGTTTACGAGGTGAACACGCTCCCCAGCATCGCGGAGTTGGCTTCCTACTAAGCGCTCAGGCACATTCTGCGCTTATGAAGTGGGAACCTATAAGTGAAAGGATAATCGTTTCCAGCTTTAGAACACGGGTCCGAAACCTTACTATAATCCAATGTTATGCGCCAACCGATGCTGCCGATCTGCAAGACAAAGAGAACTTCTACATTCAACTCAATGCCATCGTAGATAGGGTATCTGTTCCTATATCAATAACAATAAGGCAATGCGCATATAAAATGCATTTATTTCTCACCCAATAATCAAGAAACATAAGAATAATTAAGCTCGTCTCACGTAATTTTTAATTGAAAACAATTTGGTAACTTCAAAAATGAAATTGTTATTACATTATTGAAGTATTTAGCTAAAAAAAACATCATCACTGCAATGCACCTATTTCAATAACATGAGAAGGTGATCTACGGGCTGTTATTAATATGGGAACAGATACCCTAGAATTCCGAAGGGTGATATCAAGATCTGTTTGGGCGACTTCAATGCGGGTCCGACCAATGAGAATAGATAGAAGGTGAGAAAGAAGACCAAATGCAAGTGTGTTAGTGGATGATGAAAAATGTAAACAGCAAATGGTGACGTACAAAATTGCTCGGCTTCTTATGGGAGCTCGTTCGAGTAGTGAAAGCTTTTTCGCCATACACAAGACGCACGCACACAATATATAGATTTCCATACCTTAGTATTTATTTACATTAGGGTCCGACAACTCGAACCATGAGCGCATTATGGGACGCCATGGTCTCGGAGAAATGAGCGAAAACGGAGAGCTGTTCGCAGAATTTTGTGGTAATAACGTCATGGTGATCGGGCGATCGCTCTTCCCTCATCGACCGGTTCACAAGGTCACGTGGGCCTCCCGTGACGGCTTTACAGAAAATCAAATCGACCACATCTGCATCAGCCGAAAATAGAAACGGAGCCTTCTTGATGTACGGAATAAACGTAGTGCCGATATCGGCGATATACGCCTACGCATTGCGCGGATTCGTCGGCAGGAGGGAAGAGTTGGATGACGATTCAACACACGCCGACTGGAAGATGCCACGGTGAAACAGCCCTTCGTTGAAGAACTGCAGACGCGTGCTGCAGATATTCCGGAAGGTAGCAGCGTGGAAGACCAATGGATCGCCATCAAGAATGCCTTCATCGCCACCAGCGAGAACAATCTGGGCGAACTGCGCACCCAGAGAAAACAATGGATCACATACAGACATTCACACACTCGTACACACAGACATCACCTCGATTCGTCGAAATGAGTGAATCGATATACAACACTACGGGATTTCTTTAATAACAATCAATCAATATTCTTCATAGTTATCTCATATCATTTGTAAGGTGTTCATTAGAAGTATTTATCAATGGATCCAAGAACAAGAATAGATTACTGACAAGCCTATTCACTGGCCACACATTAGGCTTACAAACCTCGATTGACGATGGTTCCCACCAACCTGTCCAGCTCTGTGTACATCATTAGTTTTCTGGAAGAAACCTTAGAAATAATATTGCAACTTCGCCGAAAAACTATTCTGTTTCACAGCAGCCAAGCAAGTCAAACAAACTCAATTAATTGATGATATAAATTTAAAAAAAATAGTATTCAAAAATAGTATTCATAATACATAATAGTATTCATAAATAATATCATAAATTAAAATATTTGTCTCAGAGTAAAAAAAATAAAATTTTATTCTAAATTAATGATTTCGTGTGTTACTTCTACGTGAAGTTAAACGATTTACAATGATATGGAAATGCTAATATCATCTTCCAAACTTGGACGTACATGTTCATGATAGCATTAGAGGCGATAGCTCCACTGGCCAGTGGAGATATATCAGCTTCCACACTGATATTCTTCCTCCCCTTCATACGGGAGCTTGGCAGAAGGAAGGTCGTGCGATATATGCCATCACAAATATTGCCCTCCGCTCGCTTTCAAATCGACTTCTATAAAAACATTCTTCATGCCTGCCGTATCCTAACGGAACTATCAATTCTATACTTTCGCCTCTAATGCTATCATGAACATGTACGTCCAAGTTTGGAAGATGATATTAGCATTTCCATATCATTAAAATTTTATTGTTAAAGTTGATTACAGACTGAGCTCAAACGAGTCTGTCATTTAATCGCCTAATATGGTATGTTGAATGCTGTATATTAAAGTTATTCTTCACGAAAAGATTTCTGACTATCAGCATCGAATGCAACTGGTTGTAAGAAAACCAATAAATAATAAATGCTCAAAATGAGTACATACACATAGACAGACAACATCTCAATTGAGCGTGCTAAATCGATTGGTATACAAGACGTAATGGGCCTCAAAATGAAAGTGCATTTTAGGATTGATGTTTCTTTTCATACCTTTCTGGATTGATAAGAAGACAAAACATATAAATTTCAGGTCAATAGATCAATCAATTCTAAATCCTTCAATTATTTATGTTTCTATTGGCACTCTGTATACACTAGAATACCTCTAAGAAACGGAAATGAGAGCCAACTTGAAGTTATGCCACGCTATATGGATAGGCAGCACAAATGTGTGGCTTGAGATCTCCAAACAAATAAATAAAGATCAACCGTTAAACAACATTACATAGACGCACGTGCTTCCAGTAGCTGGTATCCGCCAATGATTAAAACCGCTTTATTGTGTCTCTTCAAAGTTGAAGGTAAGTGCCGATTATTGAATCAATACGATCGAGTATTTGCGTACGCTAAACACTTGATATGTGCATATTTGTATTCAAAATTAACTTTGGTAATTGCCATTCTTCAACGCCAAAACGAAAAAGCGTCCTATGTTATATAAAACTACCTAACCCTTCATGTGTGACTTTCCAAACGTAAGTGAAATGTTTCTCAATTTTCACCCATCAACGTTTCTGGTGGACATAATATTCGCTACAGCACAGACTCCTTTCACTTGTTTCAAAATACCGATCATTCCAAAACGATGCCACTGGATGAAAAAAAAAACACCATGCAAAAATGAAAACACGTATAGTTTTGAAAACGGATCCACCACCTTCTACATTCGCGGAATCATGAACGGCGACGACTTCAAAACGAAATAGTAACAACAAATGTTTCCAACGCAGTTAACAAACCGATTAACCGTATACGTGCCCCCATGTCCGTACACAGTGGTGCCGCTCTACGCGAAAGCGTGGAGAAAAGATCCAGTGAAAACTGGATCAGAACTGTGACTCGTCTTCACTAATAATTTCCTTGCGGCCTGTTCCTCGTTCAGCGTCAATTGTGAGACGCCAATTTATTTATTGTACGATACCCCTCCAATGCAGTGCTGACTACCGGATCGTACCAATATTTGAAGAGTAAAAAGAATGTAAGGAGTAGGTTAGACAATTTAGATAAAGTTTTTTAATGATGAATCAAAAATTGAATTGATTTTTCTAGGGAAATTTGCGTTGTATCACGTTTGCAATCTATCCCACATGCTTGGATCCATGTTATGTTTTCTTTCATCGATGTAGTTTGTATTACTCTCTTTCTTCCAAGACGTAATCAATAACAACAGATTCAAAAATCTGAGGAATGCAGTCAGACAGGCAGCTCTCTCATTTGGAAGACGATTCATGGCATAACATTTATGGGACGACGAGATTCAGTTGCTTGACGGTGTTATTTTATTTGGTCGCCAGGACCTGTTTTGTGTTGTGGTATTGACGATTCGTTTGGATAAAAGTAATACCTTAAGCCAATTATAAATACATATACGTAACAATATCCATCCAATGTTACTCAATCCTGCTTGTTTAAAAGTTAGGTTGAATGATTTATAATATTTTATTATTTTACCATATGGT
This sequence comes from Armigeres subalbatus, assembly GCF_024139115.2. Lineage (NCBI taxonomy): Eukaryota > Metazoa > Arthropoda > Insecta > Diptera > Culicidae > Armigeres > Armigeres subalbatus. Next base: position 92,902,202 of record NC_085140.1, on the reverse strand, counting down.
ATTATAAAAAATGATAAAGAGAAATGACAAGCAAAAAAGTTTGCTACTTTCATGCGAACGATAATATCTTGACGATCTGCAGCGTAAATCAAGAAGTGAACTAAATTCTAGAGTGAGCACACACGATTTCGGAGAAGTTGTTTTAAAATGTAATCAATTTGGCAAATTTTAGACACTTTCTGCACAACGAAAAACATCAAACATTGGCGACTATAATGCGGTGTTGTTTTCAATTAAACAAACACGGTTTTACTTGATGGGCTACAGCTCCTAGATGAACCAACGCTGAATGGAGTATCATCATCCACTGGACTCGATCATGGACCAATCGCTCCCAGCCCAAGAGCACATTTGATCTTGTGATAATCTCTCCTAATCGCTCCCTTGGGTGTTATATTGAACAGTAGATTCGGGAGTTTTCGCTGCATTGAAGTCAATTAACGAATGATGTGTCTGCAAGTTGTACTCCCGGAATTTATCAAGGATTTGTCTCAGATTGGCCAGATTACATCCCCCACTGGGACATTGCCGCCTCGCTGTTTAGTTTTTGCATTCATATATTACGAGGCAGACCGAAAGTTACCTAGACTGGCACCGGGAATCGAACCCAACCACCCTCAGCATGGTCTTGCTTTACAGTCGCGCATCTTACCACTAGGCTAAGGAGGGCCCCTGTTGAACAAAATACGGGTTATAATTTTGTACGCTGAATGAAGGAGGGTTATTCCTCGGTAATTGGCGCACTCCATATTTTTTCTTGAAGAGTGGGCAAATGAGGCCGTCCAATCAGCTAGCAGGCGTTTTCAACATAATATGGTGTAGAATTGTTTAAAGTTGCTCACTGCCATGTATTAGAAGTTTTGCCGGGAGCTGGTCCTTCCCCGCAGCCTTATTTTTTTCAGCTCTTAAATAGCTTTTCTAACCTTATCTAGTGTAGGCGGCTCCACAGCTTGTTCATCGTCGCTAATGTTTATTCTTTTTACCGATGCACCGTCACTTCCACTATTCTACACAGTCTCGTAGTGTTGCTTCCAGCTGGCAATCTCTTCGGTTTTATGTGTCAGCAAATTACATTCTTGGTTATTGTACATAAAGGGAGATGATGTTGTCTTTCTCCGCACGCTATTGACAGTCTTATGAAACCTCCGCATATCGTTCTGTTCCATTCCTGCCCCTCAGAAATCACTTTTTCATTTTCTTCATACTATTTTTTATTCCTGCGGTGGGTTCGTTTTTCGGCTGATCTTGCTTCCTTGTACCGATTTCTATGCAACCGACTAGTCGATACTTGGCTTCTGACAACGTTCTTCTCGTCTGCCAATCTCTGACACTTCACATAGAACAGAACCAACCTATCCTGGGTTGCATCTGTGCAGTGCCTATCACTTCTCATGCCGTTGCGCTCACCGCTCCATAGATCGACTCCCATAGATCGTTGATGTTCATCGAGCTTCTGGCTACTTGGTATCGCTGATGACCTTGATATTATGACACGTATGTAGCTTTGAGAAGATAGATGGAGGAAGCTTACATCAGACTGAAGCGGATTGGACTGGCCTGCAGAGAAATTCGGAGACGTAACATGGCAGGAACTCGAACTTATGTTGAACTCCGCAAGACAGTACGATCGAATAGAGTTCACCACCTTTGTAGCAATTTGACCATCAGGTCAGCGCTCATTAGATCAATAGTTCTAAAGATTTGGACAGTGGTCGTAGTGGACCCACGAAAGGTGGAAGATGATTTGCAGATCCTTTGAAAATCGCGTGGCTGGCGACGCGTAGGCGACCCCGGCGTTTGTTCAGAAAAATTAAGACTGAGTAATTTAGAAGTAAAAAGTAAAAAGTTTTTTTTTCTCAATTTCAGAAAAAAAAATCGAACGGTTTTATTGTTAAAATCGAATGGGGTCAGTAGTTCAGAGCAATTTAAAATATAGCCAATATTATAAAATATTTTAATCAACGCAGAATTTGAGGAAGCTGTTATCGTTATTAATAGATTAAGTGGAGAAACTTTCAATGATTTTTTTGCCTGTTATTTATTATTGTAGTGATCAAACAACACTTTACTATAAGTATAAGAAAGGTACAAGCCAACAGCCTAATAAAAATTAGGTAACATAATGCCTTACGAAATGCATCATAACACACGCTAATCTTCTGACGCCATCGTCAATTGTAGCAGCTTTAGCAAGGTCCATTCAACTATTAAACGCAAAATGTCACCACCTGGCAGCCGCGTGCCATTCACTGCCATGTAATCTCAACCCTAAACCGGTCTAAAAATAACCAGCAAGCAATCAGAGAAAAAAATAGCATAGCAAACTCGCCGATATCTGCTACTAAATTTAGCCGCTCATATGCATAGGCTTACACTAATGAGACATGTCTCACTTTCGCTTTCCGGTGCGGTTAGGTTCGATTCGGTTGAGATGTGTGTCTTTCGATGATGGGGAGACATTTACACGTAGGTACGCTGCACACCGGCTTTTTCAATCCATTCAGTTTGTTGTTTTTGTATGTGGCTTCCTCCGACAGATATGACGACGCGACGCCACTGACTGTATAGCGGTAGATAATAGATGATTGCGTCTGTGATGGTCAGCCAGTCGACCGAACCATGAACGTGCTGCTCTGTTGCTGATAGACGTGACGTGGATCGATAGTTGAAATTGAATGGTTTGTTTATTTTCCGCAATCCGTAAAAATAACAGCAAAAGAGAACATTGTAGACATAAGTTAAAGTTTTCAGAATTCCTAATCATCCATTAACAATATTTTTTAATTTATTTAACAATATCCAAGAATCAATATTTGTAATAATTAATATTTGTGACTTAAAAGAGTTAAAAAAAATTAGAAGGGTTGTGTACAAGACACGACCGCTCGACGTAAACTACGTAAAACCTCTTTTAGTGCAATGAAAATCGTAATATCATATGAATATTGGGTTGTATACATGACACAATCGCGAATGCCAATAAAAAATTATCATAATCTGTTCTCAGCATAAACATTTTTCTCAATCACCACCGACGACCATCACAGATGTCACTTGGACCGCCACCGGCGCAGACATCGTCTCAAGTCAGTTCAAAAAGCTGCTCTCCGCGCGCGTTTGTGGTTTTGATTGAAATCATCGTGCGGTTGACATCAGCATCGACAGTGTTCAATAGAATTTGTTTTAAAATATTAGTAGGGCACACACTTAGTTTTTATTTTTGCAGCTCGGCAAAAATCCGCACTGCCGTGTGCCAGCAAAATAAAAAACTGAAATTCCGGCAAAAATGATGTTTGTTAGCTGATTTTCGGCAAAATATTTGCTGATTTCCAGCAATTTTTACAGAAATCTCGGCAAAAACATGTTTGCTGGGGAACGGCTGTGCGAATCTCGGTAAAAGTTTACCATTTTGCTGAGATCCCGGTAAAAAATAAGTGTGCAGGTTCGTCGGCAGCGAGTGACAATGAAGAGTAAATAGTACAATCAATGATTTACCGCTTATTTGCTGCAGACGTAATCTTTGTGAATAATTTTCTGCAGCAACTACCCGTCGACGCCCGCCACTGGCAAACATTCCTCTTAATACACTTTCCCAGTTACAGCAGTAAAACGATAGTAAGAATTTTGCAAGAAAAACTCCCTTGTGCGACAATTTCTAATACAGCAAATAAAACCTTCTTCTTTATAAAATGATGGCCCTGAAAAAGGACCGTATATTATCAATTCAGTAGAAAACCGAATTAGCCGCCAGCGAAGTTGGATTTTTCTCACAATCCATATATTGAATCTAATTTCGGAAGTGGTGCGCATCACCAAATGAAAACAGCGCACCACTTCCGAAGTTAGGTTTAGCGTACGGATTGTGAGAAAAACCCAACTTCGCTAATCGCCCATTTCGGTTTTCTACTGAATTGATATAGGGAACTGCTCCTTGAATTCATACCATGTACCCAAATCAATACCATTCGAAAACAAAGAATTGGTGCGCTATTTGTTTTGTTTCTCATTTTTGTGATTTTTTTCAGCAGTGAGCACGTCGGAAAACAACAAAACACGACACAAATTGAGCCTAAATCGCCTGTTTTGCGAATGTTATTGATATAGGAGCATGTTATTAATAATGGAACAGATACCCTAAGTGCACTATCAGTATGCGAGAAAATTTCGGTTTAATACTGCTCCCACCGACGACGAGATTTCTGCAACAACCACCGCTGGCGGCCATCATTGTTGGATGAATTCCGAAATCTTGATGATGTTGCTGACGACGGCCACACAATTGTTTACAGCAAACCGGATCTGTAACATTCGCCAATTATACTTGTGACACATATATGATACCAATATCACTGTACAGCATAAAATCATATGTCTGTCACCCAAAATCACGGTGGTATCACGATAGCACGATGATTTCCGTACCCCACGCTATGTTTAAAGGCAACTATTATGCAAAGTGAATGCACCTCGGATGTTAAGCCGTTAGATCATAGTTTTGACCTCTAGTTTAAGGATCTGTGTCGATTAAAATATTTCATCGGTGAAATTTTGACTTTTTTACTATTTAAGGTAACATTTTTAACCTAAAAACCTTTTCTGATTTTTTTAAATTTTTTGAAACAAGTTATATAAAAACCGAATACTAAATTTTTTTACTGATGCTTTAAGAAACATTTTCATATAAAAACAATGTTCATATGATGAAAGTAGCAGAAGTTATACTAAAAATACTGTTGACACCGAACATATATTCATTTTTCGATAGCGAGTTCTTGTGTCACTGCATATCTCATACGTGTCTGTTAAAAAACCAGCAACCCTGCACCGTCCACTTGTTACCATAGAAACAGAATTTAACGCTGGACAGGTCAAGAAAGATGCTCGACTATATTTCAATTGTGTTCATAATCATCTTCTGAAAGGAGGAGAGTATGACACAATTTTAGACAAAACCCCTCCTCCAGCGCTACATTAGCTGGTGGGATTGGTCTACCAAATTTTCGGCCCTGTAGCAAAAAAAAAACATCAAGACAAATATGAAGTCTGGATGCAATCCATCACGCTCAATTTGGATTCACTGGGCGTTACTGCCGAAGTTTTTTTTAGTTAAACGGGTGTTTTGAAAGTAAAATAATGCAATGGTTATTATTGGAGAGTCTACCACAGGTGGTTGATTGCTGTTTTAGTGTAACATTGTTGGACTTCTATTCAGACGCCATACGAGCTTTTTGTGACAGTTGGATAGCAGCCGGGCCAATCACCGACAAAATTCTTATTTTGAAATTCCATGTGAACGCAATCAAAAAGAGGCCTTACAAAGTATGCGGAGCAAACAACGGAAGCCATCCACAGAAATTTCTATACTATCTAGCAAAACTGCAAAATGCCAGATAAACATGAACAGTATGCAAGTAAACTGTTATCCACGGTGGTAGCATATAACAGTGTTAACATAATGTAGATGTCCATTGAGGTTCAAATCAAGTTTGAAATGAAGAACATAAACACTACTTTGACCTAGTTCGTAGTTTTAATTTTTTGTTGATTTGAAATGCCAAAAAGTGATAATATGTTCTTAAATTTAATAATATTTCTTCTTAATGGCATTACATCAACTACTCTACCGCCTCAGAGCTTAGTGTTCATTTAGCACATCCAAAGCTATTAGTTGCGAGGTTTCTAGTCCAAGTTACCATTTTCACATTCGTATATCATGAGGCTACGATGATACTTTATGCCCAGGAAAGACGAGAAAATTTCCTAGACCAGACCGGGAGTCGAACCCAGCCACCATTAGCATAGTATTGCATTGAAGCAGTGCATCTTACCGTACGGCTAAGAAAGGCTCCAGATCTGTTCATAGCAAACCTTAAAAACATTGAAAACTGGCAGTAATTTTAATATAACTTTTACTACTTTCATCGTATGAAAAATGTTTTTATATGAAAACATTTCTTAAAGCATCAGGAAAAAAAATTGGTAGTTGGATCTTATATAACTTGTTTCAAAAAATTTAAAAAAATCAGGAAAGGTTTTTTGGTTAAAAATATTACCTTAAATAGTAAAAAAGTCAAAATTTCACCGATGAAATATTTTAATCGACACAGATCCTTAAACTAGAGGTCAAAAACTATGATCTAACGGCTTAATATCCGAGGTGCATTCACTTTGCATAATAGTTGCATTTAAACATAGCGTGTACCCTGCCCTTCGACCGTTGTATTGTACGAAACAGAACATAATTTGTTGTTGGAAATGTCAAATATGCCGACATATGAAATAATAACAAACATTTGCAAGCTGACTGAGTAGGGTTGTTTCCGGGCAGATCTACCGTCACTTGATTTCGAACATTTTGTGCAAGGATCCCATGGGTTTTAATTGGAATGAGGTCTGGGGATTGGAAAGGATGCGGGATCTTTGATTTGCCATTAGTCAGCATCTACTTTTTTAGATGGGAAGAATGTTTTGTACCGTTGTTTTGGACAAATTCAAAATTGGATCTGTAGTGTTTGGAGAGAGAGGGAGGAGAGGAGAGGAGGATCTCGTGGAGGGGATCATGTGTCCCCGGGGATCACGTGTATCCAGTTTCCCCTACCGTCGCTCAAAGCCACAGCCACCTGCTAATTAATGTATGTAATCTTATCAGGGATTGCAGAAATCGCTCTCAATAGATAACGAACAACGATAAAAGAGAGGCAAAAAACTCTTCGAATCATAACAAGCCATGAAAACAAAACTATCGCACTTGTATACAAGTTGGGAAAAAACTGATTCGGATAGGCGGCCCCCAACGATGGGGTTTGATAAAACGCTTTGCTCACGCTTATTTTATGTTGGGGAGCATATTTTTTCGCACAGCTGTGTAAAACAAGTTGAAATGCATCATCAGAACCGGTGCCCCCCGCAATTGGGGCTTATTAAAAGAAATTTATCATGGGTTGTAGCCCCCCGAATCAGTTCATTATCGTAACAGCCACCGAAAAACGTCTCTCACGGTATGCTACCTATCAAGAGTGTATACATTCATGATAAGTGAGAGATTTTCCCATTCTCATTTGGATTCAAACCCTGAATCTTATACATGAAAGGGTAGAGATAAGTATTCAAGGCACCGGCTCCGAAATCCATAAAGAGCTCATCATTTCGCATAACTCGATTGTAAACATTAGGGATTACCCGAAAATTAAAAAATTGACCTTGCTAAAATAGGCTAGATGTACCAATTGTGGCTATAGCACCAGTTGTCGCACTAGTGCTTTATATGCCAAATGGCCAATCAAATCACCGTCAACCAAGTTCATATCGATAATGCATATTCATATGATACCTTTGATCTCCTCCAAAACAAGCAAAGCATAATTGTAAAAATTGATTTTGCTTAATTTTCGACGTCCTTTGCACCAGTTGTCGCACTAGTGGTCCTAATTTGGCCAATCCCATAAGAAAACAATGGGATTTGCCAAATAAGGAACCAAAATTAAGAATAGTACCACAACTGGTGCATGCGTTCCTATTATGGATTAATCAATTTTGAGGATAATAACAAAATTTATTGTGGTTTTCACAGCTGTTCTAAGGAGCAGGAAGTAAAACCTCTCGCTTGATATATAAAGTCCACCCACATACCTTTCACTGATTTAAAAAAAAATAGTTGTTCTTATGTATGGCGACAATTGGTACACCCACCCTAATTATGAATTAACTGCCTTTAGGAGTGTGCATTGGCTTACTGCCCAAATAATGCTTAGCCTTATTGTAGACTGAGACGCGCTCGAAAAGCCCATGAGTCGTACACATAAACATATAGATATATTGATGACGAGAAGAATGGTTAAGAGATAGACGTTGCAGTATGACACTTGTTGCGTTAAATCCTATATCACAATGGGACGAACTGCACCTGCTGCGATGTGGCTGTTGTTGGTATTGCAAACTGATGCGCGTTGCCGTCTGGGGCAGATAGGAATTCGATAACAAAAGCAAACAAAGGGAAGCTATCGTTATTTAAGCCATTGAGGTAACAATCGAAATTTCCCAGGCTGTGAGAACTGCCTTCGCTTGACTACGTACAATACTACGTATTATATGTGTGACGGGGTTCTGTTATCTTTGGAAAAAAGGAATTTGTTTTGATTGCTGTTGAGCAACCGAATATTCACTATAATACATACAGGGTGTCTGCAAATTATCCGTACAATAAGATAGATTTATAATTATTTTTTGGAACACATTAAAAACCAGCATGCAATTCATGTTACTCATTATAATAGGATTGCATTCATTTTTTCATTTATTTAGTTAACATCTAAACAGATAACACTGAATCAACAATTTGACGCCACAATACACGGTTCGAGGCCGCATCTCTCCATCCTCGAATACGCCCCACGCTCGCCAAGTCGTTCTGCACCTGGTCTGCCCATCTCGCTCGCTGCGCTCCACGCCGTCTCGTACCTGCCGGATCGGAAGCGAACACCATCTTTGCAGGATTGCTGTCCGGCATTCTTGCAACATGTCCTGCCCATCGTACCCTTCCGGCTTTAGCTACCTTCTGGATACTGGGTTCGCCGTAGAGTTGGGCGAGCTCATGGTTCATTCTTCGCCGCCACACACCGTCTTCTTGCACACCGCCAAAGATGATCCTAAGCACCCGTCTCTCGAATACTCCGAGTGCTTGCAAGTCCTCCTCGAGCATTGTCCATGTTTCATGTCCGTAGAGGACAACCGGTCTTATAAGCGTCTTGTACATGACACATTTGGTGCGGTGGCAAATCTTAGTAGGCCCGACTTCCACAGATGATGCGCCTTCGTATTTCACGACTAACGTTGTTGTCAGCCGTTAGCAAGGATCCGAGGTAGACGAATTCCTCGACCACCTCGAAGGTATCCCCGTCTATCGTAACACTGCTTCCCAGGCGGGCCCTGTCGCGCTCGGTTCCGCCCACAAGCATGTACTTTGTCTTTGACGCATTCACCACCAGTCCAACTTTTGTTGCTTCACGTTTCAGGCGGGTGTACAGTTCTGCCACCTTTGCAAATGTTCGGCCGACAATGTCCATGTCATCCGCAAAGCAAATAAATTGACTGGATCTGTTGAAAATCGTACCCCGGCTGTTACACCCGGCTCTCCGCATGACACCTTCTAGCGCAATGTTGAACAACAGGCACGAAAGTCCATCACCTTGTCTTAGTCCCCGGCGCGATTCGAACGAACAGGAGTGTTCGCCCGAGATCTTCACACAGTTTTGCACACCATCCACCGTTGCTTTGATCAGTCTGGTAAGCTTCCCAGGGAAGCTGTTCTCATCCATAATTTTCCCAGAGGCGCCTCGTCTATACGTTCTACCTGTTCATGGAACAGGTAACCATTTTTAGTTTAGAAGTAGGAAATTAATTTCTTGGCAATTAATTATTAGGACAAATAATTTGCTCAGTAAAATTATTTAAACAAAGTTTCACGTAATGTTTCCAATGACGGTTTAACATCTAATGAAACAAAATATTGCGTAGGCAGAAGTCAACGCCACATACTTGGCTTACAGTCAAATTGCAGCTAAATATGTGTTCCTCCGGCACACCACACCATATCCACAGAAAGCTTTTCCCAGTTGAACGATTTATAATGAAGAACCAACAGCAGCGCTGCCAGAAGTCAAATTTAATGTTTTGCGCCATGACAAATGGTTTGAAATGATTTCCTTCTTGGTATACTCACTCGTTCTCCGCGCCCAGAGAACCAGCGTGAGCGTTGCCAGCTTTCTCCGTTTCTTCGCATCATCCTCTTTCGCATGCGAAGCAAGCACGTTTAGATGCAAGATCTGCTATGCAGCGCAGGAGTCCAACCCGTTCGACGCGCTGCGAGAACAATCAACGACGCGACGTACTTTCGGTTAGACTCGGTCGAAGTGTCGGGCTGTGCTTCACCGAAAGGCGCGCGCACGCTTTCGTTCTCATATCATACTTCGATGATTGGGAACAGTTTGTTTTTCTTTTTTCTCCTGATGAATATGCATCAAAAACAATATTAAATTAATGTTTGATTTTTCAAAAGAGACATCAAATAATGCTTTTTACGAATACTCAGAATAAATAAATATAATATTATCAATAAGAAAACTAAATTCACTAAATTTGAAAAATTAAATAACTGGAAAACATTCTAAATGTGACTCATTGGTCGTCACAATCTGGGGTCGCATCAAACAATTATACTAATAATGGTTAATAACATTTCTTTCATAGCAACAAAATATGTAAGAGTTTAAATATTAGCGGCGATAAGTCCCGTGTACCCCGAATGGCGGAAAAGCCGATTTGAAAGATCCCTTAAATTTCGGACGACTTGCGAGAGTTTAAAATTTTATGTGTTGAGTTGTACAAGAAAAGATTGTAATATTAGATTAAACGCACAACTTTCATTCGAAACCACTCAGCTTGATACATTTTTTAGCAGGGTGATAGAACAGGTGTACCAAAAGTCCACGAGACGCCCCAATTTTCCATAGCTCTACACGGTCTATACTGTCGTATGCCGCCTTGAAATCAACGAACAGATGGTGCGTTGGGACCTGGTATTCACGGCATTTTTGAAGGATTTGCCGTACAGTAAAGATCTGGTCCGTTGTCGAGCGGCCGTCAACGAAGCCGGCTTGATAACTTCCCACGAACTCGTTCACTAATGGTGACAGACGACGGAAGATGATCTGGGATATCACTTTGTAGGCGGCATTAAGGATGGTGATCGCTCGAAAGTTCTCACACTCCAGTTTGTCGCCTTTCTTGTAGATGGGGCATATAACCCCTTCCTTCCACTCCTCCGGTAGCTGTTCGGTTTCCCAGATTCTGACTATCAGTTTGTGCAGGCAAGTGGCCAGCTTTTCCGGGCCCATCTTGATGAGCTCAGCTTCGATACCATCCTTACCAGCTGCTTTATTGGTCTTTAGCTGTTGAATGGCATCCTTAACTTCCCTCAAGGTGGGGGCTGGTTGGCTTCCATCGTCCGCTGAACTGACGTAGTCATCTCCTCCGTTGCCTTGACTTTCACTGCCTGTACTCTCAGCGCCATTCAGATGTTCCTCGTAGTGCTGCTTCCACCTTTCGATCACCACACGTTCGTCCGTCAATATGCTCCCATCCTTATCCCAGCACATTTCGGCTCGCGGCACGAAGCCTTTGCGGGATGCGTTGAGCTTCTGATAGAACTTGCGTGTTTCTTGAGAACGGCAAAGCTGTTCCATCTCCTCGCACTCCGCTTCTTCCAAGCGGCGTTTCTTCTCCTGAAAAAGGCGGGTCTGCTGTCTCCGCTTCCGTCTATAACGTTCCACGTTCTGCCGGGTACCTTGCTGCAGCGCGACCGCCCGCGCTGCGTCCTTCTCCTCCAGAATCTGTCTGCACTCTTCGTCGAACCAATCGTTCCGTCGACTTCGACCCATATACCCGACGTTGTTCTCCGCTGCGTCGTTAATGGCTGCTTTGACTGTATTCCAGCAGTCCTCAAGAGGGGGCCCCATCGAGCTCACCCTCTTCCGGCAACGCTGCCTCGAGATGCTGCGCGTATGCAGTGGCGACATCAGGTTGCTTCAGTCGCTCTAGGTCGTACCGCGGCGGTCGTCGGTACCGAACATTGTTGATGACGGATAGTTTTGGGCGCAGTTTAACCATCACCAGATAGTGGTCAGAGTCGATGTTAGCGCCACGATATGTCCTGACGTCGATAATGTCGGAGAAGTGCCGTCCATCAATCGATTTGTGATTCTGTCTGCAGTGGTGATCTCCAGGTGTACCGATACGGGAGGCTGTGTTGGAAGTAGGTGCTGCGAATGGCCATATTCTTGGAGGCGGCGAAATCAATTAGTCGTAGGCCGTTTTCGTTCGTCAGCCGATGAGCGCTGAACTTTCCAATAGTCGGTCTAAACTCCTCCTCTTGGCCAACCTGAGCGTTCAAATCTCCTATGATGATTTTGACGTCGTGGCTTGGGCAGCTGTCGTACTCACGTTCCAGCTGCGCGTAGAATGCGTCCTTATCATCATCAGTGCTTCCGGAGTGTGGGCTATGGACGTTGATTATGCTGAAGTTGAAGAACCGGCCTTTGATCCTCAACTTGCACATTCTTTCATTGATCGGCCACCACCCGATCACGCGCCTTTGCATATCGCCCATCACTATGAAAGCTGTTCCCAGCTCGTGTGTGTTGCCGCAGCTCTGGTAGATGGTATGATTACCTCGAAACGTTCGCACCATTGATCCCTTCCAACAAACCTCCTGCAGCGCTACGATGCCGAATCCACGGTCCTTGAGCACATCGGCGAGTATGCGTGTGCTCCCGATGAAGTTGAGAGATTTGCAGTTCCACGAACCGAGTTTCCAATCGCTAGTCCCTTTTCATCACAGTGGTCTTCGCCGATGGTTCCGGTCCGTACTCTCTTGTTGATTATTCGTTGCGTAAGTTTTTTTTTTAAAGGCTGGCTTGCAGGCCTGACAGCAAACCCCTAAATTTCCGGAATACCATTCCTCCTTATGGACCGGTGGACCATGGTGCAGAGTTTAACTTAGAGTCCCTCGCTGGCACTCGGACGATGATCAGCCTAAAATGAAAAACATACGCTGTTGTGAGCCACTCCTAATTTGGAGAATAGACGCTCAGTAAGATTTGCACCTCCGGAGAGGAGCAATCCCCCCTTCCCTGTCAGCATACGACCATAGTTACCACCGGGATTGGTTACCCGATCTTCCCTAAGGTTGCTCGTATCCCGGCCAGCACCGCGGGGAGGTAGGGATAGGAGTTGCTGGGTAAGAGGCTAAGGACCGCGAGATGGGGTCTATTTTATTCCTTCAGGTACGCGAAGTACCAATGGTACGCTTTATCCAGCATTTGCCGTGCCTAATAGGATTGCATAAACCAAGCAAAATGATCTCGGTATCCTGAGTTATACGCCTTCGACCGTGTCGGAAAAAAAAATTAGGATGTCCGGACTTTTCTATAATGATATTTTTCAGACATTTTTGACATTTGTGACATGATTTCAAATGTCTCGAAAATACATTCGTTGTTTAGCTGGCTGTTGTTTTTAAGATGGATCATACCGAATGATAAATTAAATTCAAATTCGGTGAGTAAGAAGGCAATTATTTTATGTTCGGAAAAACTGGAAAAAGCATTCAGAAAGACCATTTTTTTGTACATGAAATGATTGCCAGTTAACACAGAATACAGATCTGTAACAGCCTGCTGAGTTGATATGCCCATAGAGCTACTGATTCAGTCCATTGTTGTCTGTTTTTGCTCTGTAGAAGCAAACTGTCAAAATCTAATTTGTAGACACACTGTATATAATTTTGAGCATTATTAAAGCTGAATATTAACTTGAAACGAGAAAAACGCTGATTATGATGAACTCTGAATTCGAAGGTCACCGCAAAAGATAGACAAAGTCAAAGAACAACAGCGAATGCGCAGCGTACAGCTAATGCATCGATAATGAGCGTTTAATCAATAGACTCTAATGATTGTCGCCCGTGTATCATTCATCAACCGTATCAGTTTTATCAGCCCGAAATAATGAATCGACAGTCAGTTTCGTTGACCGGCACAACTACTAAGCTGTGAAATATATGTGATGAATTGATGTCGATTTCGTCATCTGTTTGCAAACCTATAAGCCACACAAGAGTAAAATCCATAATAACATAAGCACTGTTGAAAAAACGAAGCAAGACAGCCGAGTTAACCCTTTCTAGGTGATTCGTTTTTTTCACAATGCACGTTCTTGGAACGGATATGAGTTTCTCTTGGTAACGAGCCAATCAACGCGTCAACTGAGCGGGAGCCTTCCCTATCTGAGTCATCGTTATCTTCCGGAGTGCATCAGAACTCTTCGAGTTTCTATCGGCTCTTCTTAAAATTGGCCCTTATCATAAGCCATTTGGTTCAACAACTGCGATTACAAAATCATCAATGCATGGTTTACTGCCCTGGACTTATCAATCAGGTGATGAATTATGCTTCAATCGACATTCTAATAACCACGTTCTATAGCACCATCGGACAGATTATCTGAGAATACGTGCTGTTCAAAATTTGCCGACCGTCCAAGCAGCTAAATCAAGTCTGGCGCACGCAACAACTACGAAATCTTTGCAATCGTTTGCGGAAATGCAAGAATAATTTCATCTTAAACAGGATTCAAGTAATCACGACTAATCTGCGGTTTGTTTATGAGGAGTACACCCAAATACTACAATGTTGATTCCGTGAGTATATGGAAAGTCTTCAAGTTAAATAAAAAATGACCCTTCATCGTTCGAGGCCAGAAAAATATCCCTATCATGTCATCTATCGCACTTTTTCATCCCAATCATCTGTCGCGAAAGCAAATTTGTTTAGCGACAATTCTCCTCCAACAAGAACAACCTGGAAAGTCTCCCACCGTATTCCATCCGGCTTCTTCAGGATACTTTCAGCAATGCGGATTTTTTCTAAGCTCCCAGTTTGACCAACACCGGGGGACCCGGGACCCGATCACTTACAGCCAACCTTCATCAAACATTGCCCATTGCTTCTATTTTCAATAGATCTATAACGGACTCTGTTTTTTTTTTCGGATGATTGGAAGCTCGATCACTCCCGTTTACAAATCCGCCAACATACATACTATGCATTACATAGCGCAGAGAACTACCGGTCCATATCAATCTTGACCTGCTTTGCTAAAGTTTTTGAGAGCATTCTGCACGACGTGTTACATCCAGCAGTACAGTCCATCATCTCCGAACATCAACATGGATTGATAAAAACGCATTCGACTACTCCCAACAGAATGGCGTTTACTTTACTCATACAGCGCTAGAAAATTGAAGATCCATAACCATGGACCATGTTATTTATCATACTTTTCAAAGGCGTTTGACATTAGGTGCCGCATGTACTAGCGATAGAAAAATTTGACTGACTTGGCTTACATACCTACCCTTATATGGAAGAGAAAAGCTTATTTTGTCGGATCATGATCCAAAGGATTCGAATCCCGTCACCACCAACAACAACAACAACATACCGTGGATACAGAAAATGCATGTTTTAGCAAGAATTTACTCCAATATTTGGTTACAAAATAATGTACAGCCAAATCGCAAAGTAGACCCGATATGACAAACTGGCTCCCAAAAGGGTTAACACGAATTGCTGCTTGTCGTGGAAACGTGTTCGCATCAATTCCAAGCAAGATATCTCAGCTAGAGCTGGAGGCCGTTCGGTTCGATGCATTTCGCACTATGTACACTAACACTGCGCATGTAAACCCTCCTAGAATGGGAAGTTGCAAAAAGAAAAGCCCCATCAATAGCAGCCTGCAGCAGATGCGTGTTCTTGTCTGCTAAAACGGAATGCCTGTGCTCTGCGCTTAAGAATGTTAATGAATGAACAACATCACACAATCCGACCTTGTGCTCTCGCACTCGAGCTCCGTCCGTAACCGACAGATGTTTTCCATTCCAGGCTGCGTAGGTATATGGATTGCAGAAAGAAATCAAAACGGATGAAGAGATTTTCCAAAACGCAATACAGATATCGAATAATAGACCGACTCGCCCGCCGTACGCTTCATAATGGGTATTGAACTAATTGAATCCATTATCAGACATGCTGCCGTTATGATGATGTTTCTTATCAGTTTGTATGAATTACTACCTGATATCAAATATCGAGAGAGGAAGTTTTTGGTAGTTGACAGAGTTTCTAACGATGCGAATTTATTTTGCAATTATGTTCAAGCAATCAGTTGATAATTTGAGCTAGCTTTTTTGATATTTATTGGATATGATCGGAACCAAAATATGTCCATTGCATAAGGGTTTTTATTTCAAACAAACAAATCCTCACAGACAAATATAATTTAGTAGTACGGTGCTCGTAGTTAAAATTGTTTTATTCGCACGTCAAATCATTTTACTCATTTAAGCGTTGTATTCACTGCAATCAAGTTGGGAATTTTAGACATGAATGAACAGCAATGCAATTGTCGGATAGAAAAATATGTTCGTGATCTGTTGATCTTGCAAACATGTCTATAATAGGTTGGACATATTTTTGGGCGACTATAGCCCCTTCATCTGTTTTCTCTATTTTAAGGTTCTTCAACAAATTCTCGAACATTTTGTCTCCTCATTAAGTCAGTGGTAATTTGGTAAATACGGTCCAACCACCAGGCAATTTCAGATCAATCACACTCAATAATATCCCTTTTCTCAAGCACGTGCCTTCTGTTGAAGCCCACAGTATCAAAGTGATACTGATTGCTACTATTGCGTCTAAGTGTAGAAGCGCTCGCCTTTTCGCGTATACTCAAAGGACAATATGTGTCGGATCGCCGTCAGGTTCCCACCGATAGTCATCAGTTGATATTTTTGCACATTTCATAAATATCTATCTATCTCGAATAAAAAAAATCTGCAACATTTCTCCAGGAATTCTGACAGAAATCCTCCAAGCATTCCGATGAGAATCTTTTAGTGATTTTGATTTTGATGAGAATCCTCCAAGCATGCCGGAGGGAATTCCAGGAGTTTCAACGGAAATGTTCCAGAGAATCCGTCGGAAATCCTCCAGGAATTCCAACGTGAATGTTCCAGGGAAATCGTCGAATGATTCCGAAGCATATCTTCGAGGGATTCTGAAGCAAATCATCGAAGGATTTCGAAACAAACCGTCGATGTACTCCGAAGTAAATCGTCGAATGATTCCGAAACAATTCGTCGAGGGATTTCAAAGCAAATCGTCAGAGGGATTCCGATCGTCGAGGGATTCCGAGGCAAAACGTCGAGAGACTCCAAATTAAATATTCAAAGGACTGAAACAAATCGTCAAGGAATTCCGAAGCAAATCTCCCAACGATTCCGAAACAAATTTTCGAAATCATCCATGAATTGTGAAACGTATCCTCCACAGATTCCCAAATGTATCCCTCAACGCAACGATACCGAAAGGAATGAATATATTCTTCTGGATTCCGGTTGGAATACTTCGATGATTCTGAAAGGAATTCCTTAGAGATTCAATTGAGAATTCTTCTCGGATACTCATGAGAATCCTTCTCGTATGCTGATGGGCATTGTGGAGATTATCAAGCTGCAAGGCAAGCGGAAGTCTGCTGATAAATTGCCACTCCTGTCCGCGATGGTGGCGAAGTACCACGATTGCTTTGATTGATATTTTGGTAGCTCTCCGTCTGTTCATATCAAGCTTACTTTGATGCTTTCAAATCAATTAGATTTTCATAATTAACGCGAAGTGTAATTTCACTGCCACACAGGAATCTTTTTAAGAAATGAGAAACAAGCTCATTTGTCTTCCACTCATTTCATTATAATAGGGTGAATATGGGAGATAGCTCTTTTTTCCTGAAACTTTTTCAGTAATTCATTATGCTATATGTTTAAAATTGATATCACTTCAAACCAACTTTTCAAATCCTAGGGAAGGTTTTTTTTTCCAGACAGGGCTAAGACCCCCCTAGCGCCCCCCCCCCCTCTTATTTACGACCATGCCTATAGTTTGATTGGGCTTGGAAGTGATGGAGCCGCCGACTTTAATTGAAGCATCGTGCACCAATTTCCAGTTGATGACGAATACCATATCCTTTTTTATGATGTGACCGCTACAGCTTCTTGCTGCGCAATCTATCCTCTACGAAATTGTTCGAATTTCGATTGCACTGCAATCAATTGGACCACCTCGATGAACTTTCTATACACGGTAATCGTACGTCCTTGACAAATCCCACTAGCTGGATTTCTGGTAGGTGCTTCAACCTCAGCACTCCATCATACATCAGCATTCAGGACTCCACGAGAGAAGATGGGAGTTTTGCCGGATCTTGATTAGGAGAAGTGTTGAAGATAATAGCGTTAAAAAATTAGATCATAGTAGGGGAAATTACCCAAAAGCGGAATTTTACTCTTCTTGTTATAAGGAGTGGAAATGTTCAACATATTAAATTCACGTTATATCTAATGCTTCTCCCTTTCACGATACTTACATAAAACATTTAATACATGACGCTATTCGTTGAAATTGACTGAATTTGCCCTACAGTAGACCCCCTGGGGTCCATAATAGGAAATCGCTTCTCTTTTCCCTACAGTCAACATGTAGGGAGCGAGGTGGGCTGACCATGTACAGAACGACTTGGCGAGCGTGGGGCGCATTGGTCGTGATGATGGAGAGATGCGGCCTCAAACCGTGTATAGTGGCGTCAAATTGTTGATTCCGTGTTATTTGTTTAGATTAGATGTAGCCTAAATAAATGAATGAATGAGAACATGAACAATAACCATCGATATCATATCAGTTTTGCTGAGTGTGTCAGCAGTTGAAGATGTTGTTTCGGATTTGGTCATTTCTATCCTTACACTTTAATAGATTTCTGGTTTATATGACCGCATGACATAAAGCAGTTAGGTACATTACGAATTGTAGTGTCATGCTAGAGTATTAAAAAATGGTTCTTATGATTACGTATGTAGTGACCATTTAATTTTAATGATGTTGTTTTAAACCCATTTTAGCTCTGACGGTGTTGAGAAATGGGCGATATACTACGATTCCTAATACAGTATCATTTCGTTTTTATTACACCCCTGGAGAATTTTAGGGGAATAAAATGAGAGAAGTGACAAAAAATCAAAAAAATTTATAGCTTTAGGACCAATAATATAAAAAATTATAGAACTACCGTTTTCGACCCGAGGTCACATAGACTGCACACCCAACATCTAGAATTAGATAACGGAAAGGACATTTGCACAACAGCCAATGGATCAGTGAAGAATTTTCCGCTATACGAAAAATTTTCGTCTTACCTGGGTGGGCATCGAACCCACACTCCATTGCACATGCGTCTAGACGACTGACCACGTAAGTCGCCTGGCTAAGAGGCCAACATAACTAAACAATTTTTTATGGCTTGGTCAGGGAATCAATTTTTCTGGAATGCGCATACGAAACAAGTGACAAAAGAGAACCAACGACAAAGCTTTGTTTTTGTCGGAGAAAATAATGACAAAGATCCGAAAATTTTTGCAAATTTGGGTTTTATGCTATCATAGTTTCTGCTTTCATGGAAATATTCGAGAATCGAACAATGATTACAAAATTAGCACCGTATTCTTGGAAATATCAGAGCATGCAAGGCAAATGATTCTTGTCATATTGTGTTCGGGTTCTGATAAAGGTTTGTCGCTAGGTGCGTTTGTCAGTACCAAACTCTGTGGATGACAAAGAGTATATTGTTAGGCGTTACTCGAATATTGATTCCCTGGGCTTGGTAATGCAAAATACACGTCGGACTCGATTAACCGGGGTTTGATTATCCGGAATTTTGGACACACACAGACATCATATAACACTATGGGTCTCCGGGCCTTCTATAAAAAGTTTGTTTTTGGAGCGATCATATAGCCTTTACGTATACTTAGTATACGAGAAAGGCAAAAAGACTAAAATATATAAAATGTTACAGGGTGACAAATTTGATGAAAAATATTATAAAACCGGGCCGTAATAAAATCGAGTCAAAAACGTAATAAAATCGGGTGGAGGAAAAAACCGTGGCGTGACAAAATCGAATCAACACTGTAGCTCAAACTGCTTTACGTAGTTTACGTCATGCGGACGAATTTTAAGCACAACCGTATTGATTCTTACTAAAGGCAAAGATCTTTAACTTATTTGTTCGTAACTAGTTACATTTGACGGGAAAACCTGTCAACATCAGCTTCGCTTGCAATTCTCTACATTTCGATGTTCTGTATCTCGATATCTCTCCCTATGTCGATGGTTTCCTAGGTCCCTCCAATCTACATACTTTTGGGCATTCTACATCTCGATATTTTTCTTTCTCGATGTATTCTGATCATATTTTGTTTTGAATTCGATCTCCTTATATCGATATGTTAAAATTGTTAGGCTATTAGATCATCTTTGAACAATAACAAACATATCAACAACCAGAAAATTTCCTTTAATGACATTTGTTTTGTTGTCGTTTTTGTCGTTTTTCATAGCAACGAGCTTTTTTGGATCTAGTACTCATTGTAAATTTCCTTCCAATCCTTCCGCATAACTCGAAAACGGCTGGATGGATTTTCTGCATACCTTCGGCAGATATGATGATTACCGTTTCTGACGGGTTTATATGATATTTCCTCATGCGAAATTCAGTAAGGTTGAGTTAATCGTGAAAACTTAAATTGAGATTCGTATGTAAATTTTGCATTGGCAGATCCCACCCACTATGCAGGACAACGTCTGCCAGGTCAACTATAATAAGTAATAAAATCTACCTATACCGTTTTTCGAATCCATTTTTATTCTTTCTTTAAACATTTTTGTCTATTTTATACATACACGAGAAACGTGTTATCACTGCTAGTTGGTGTATCAGCGTTTGTGAGGATAGTATTGTTAGAGCCCTTGCAGTCATTGAATCTACAATAAATCCCTTGGGGTATATACCGATTAAGGAACAATTGCTGTATAGATTACTCAATCGTTTTGTTTCTCCCTGTACTTCACATTTTATTTTCGTCCTCTAGCCGACATGGTCACTGATTACAACCACGCATCGCGACGAACTGGCTACGATGACGACGGCAACGGAACTTCGTAACCCCATAACCCATTTGAGCGATAAGCGAGAAACACGTTCAGCAAACAAAATTATTTCATACTCCTAGTAGGTAGCGATTTTAGGCGAATGCAGTTAAACCAGGAACCAATAATAATTGTTAAACTTGAATCAATAAAATCATAGTAAAGAAAAAAGCACTTACTATATGCTCCCGAACGGTGTTGTGGAATATCTGCTCCCGGATGTCGGCCACTTCCTCATCTTCGTCCATTTCTGCCACGGCTTGAAGCAGCGAGGCAGTCGATAGATTCGGGTTGAGAAAAATGTTGACTGGTTACTGTTTCTCTGACTGAATTCACTGTTTTCTGTTGGTGCTACTGGTATATTCTGGATACCTCCAGGTTCTTGTTGTTTATTATTCAATTGAGATGCATTTTTTTAATTTTCAACACAAGCGGTTATCACCGAGTAAATGCACCACTCACTTCACTGATATTTCACGAATTTGTCAAAGAAACGACAAGGAACATCCTTTCTCTTTTTGATTTCGACCCAGCAATAATATAAAAGATAAATACATTTTACAGGGTGTCCCAAAAACGTATCACATACAATCCCTCGATTTTTTATTTTGGTTGAAATTTTTGAATGAGTATATGATTAGATATATAGTTCCCTTCGACAATCTTAGAATAATTTTAAGGTTTCTTTGTTCCAAAAATTAAGAGAGAATGCATCTCCAAATTAAAATTACTTAATCAGGGGTTTTTCGATATGATTTTCTATTGGCCTGATCAATAATTTTGAAATTTACATTATGTTTACGTTTAATAATTAATTACAATCGTTATCCTTGTATTCAATTTTGGGACACCCTAGTTGTTGCTGCACTTTCACTCGACATTTTTATTTCGGATTCTACCTATTTTTGCTTGTGACGTATATTATTTTCCCCTTTTCACTGACACTTTTCGTGACTTTTTATTTTCAATTTTCTGATGTAATAAACCATAAATCATTTATTTTCAATTAATTTTAACGCACCATTTGACTGTATGATTTTGTGTTAAATCGTAAAACATCGAGCACTAATTTTCGGTAACATCGATCCCCCGCAGGTAGACCCTAAATTGCGACTTGCTGCCCGTAGCGCCGCGGCGTTTCCTAAAAATTTTAGCGACACTTTTTTCTGCGGTGAACGACTTTGCAACGCCAGTGGGAAAATTCCTTCCACTCACAATGTTAGGTACTCTACCGAGCAATTACATTCCACGTCTCGTCGAATCAATTTCAACAACCACGAACTAAATTTCACGACGGACAAAGCGAATCTGCGCTGCTGCTGAAAGCTGAACTGCACTGAAAATCTCGAACGAAACGCACCCCAGTGTGACAGTGTGAGCACCTTCTGCTTTGCTTCCTTTCCCAGTAAGGTGGATCCATTGATAACGAAACACTGCTATAGGTGGGTTGATGCTTCAAGAGAAATTTTCATAAAAATGTTCCTTACAAAAATATATTGAGGAAAACCCGAAGTTGAGTGAAAACAACATTACGTTACGTATCCGTTGGATGCCACCCCACAATACGACGTCATTGATTGAAAGCCATGAGAAAACGATGAAAACAAAGCACGCTCACAACGCATGAAGCGTTTGCTTTTTCTGTTTATGATACGAATAAAAGAAAGAAAACGGAATTTGAAAAATGTAACGGTGGGTTTTGACGTTTTCTTTTCAGGCGTTTGTTATGCGTTCAAGTTAGCCCTTTAAATGCATGATGTGCATCGAATGCACAGTGGAACGATTCGAATAATTTAACACTTCGAACGGACAATTAGTTAGTCACAAAACTTGAAAACAAATTCAAATTTATTTACTTAAGTAGTTTAGATCTAAACTGGTCTGATATTACATTGCATTGAACATGAGCATAATGGCTGTAATTTCTTTAGCGTCGTGGTCGTATTATTTGCAGCTTGCGCGACGGGATGCAAGTTTTAGCAATCAATCATGAATCGGACATGATTTGAAACAATGGATCACACTCAAGGTGCGAGCACGCTGTAGTGAGTAGCAATTATTAGGCTAGCAAATATTAGGTACACTAGAATGTAAGAGCTCTTTTACATCCACACAGGTTTGATTGGTTAATACATATTAGATTTGTGAATAATAGAAATAGATATTGTCGTAAAAAGCTATGGAAAAGAGATTAACATGGAGTACATGGCTTTTTATTGGTAACGTAAGTTATATACCGTTTTGACTTAACCGCCGATCACTCGCGTTTATAAGGCCATTTAAACTTAATTCACGTAATTCTTTCCGTAGGATCGTGAATTCATGCAAAATCTTGACCCTCAGTACGAAAAATCATTGATATTTAGGTTTTAGAGCGCATAAACGCCATAATACGTGTACGCACTTACATCACTGTTGCTGCCCGAATATTATATTAAATATATTCGAATATCATTATTAAATTTTGATCGTATACGTTAAACGATTAGTATTCTGAGAATCATGAATGATAAAGTGAGTCTACAATGACAGATTTTTTTTGTTCACAAAAATGGTCATTGTTGAATGATAACAATACTTAACGACCCTTTCAGAGTATTATCAAAAATCCAAAAATGGTTGAGGCTACCGTCAAAGTTATTCATGGTACCATTGATGTATAATTTACTACCATACCATAAATATTCCAATCATGTACCTACACGCAAAAAAATGGTGCGATCGAAACTACCATTCCGAGGGTTAATTTAAGAATACACACCGACGATTTTCAGCAGACAACAAACCCGTTTGATTTTACCATGCGCGCAGTAAAAATCAACTGTGGTCCTGGTGGAATGTTGTTGCATGAACTGAATCAGTGGTGGATTTGTCCGAATGCGTGGTTAATTTAACTGAAAATTTGTGGTTGTTTTAAAAACATGGCGTAGTCTACAAAATAGTAACCGTTACCATGGAATTACATACACAAATTCTGTGTATGTATAATCGAAAAACAATTACTGGAAAAAATCATGTTTGATATCAATCTATGAGGGTGGCCCCTCCCCTGGCATCGGCACTACATGTCCAGCCCACGGTAATCTGCCGAATTCCATCAGGTTGTACCTAATTGTACCAGCAAATACGTCTTTTTACCTCGCGGCTAATACCTACCATTATCACATGTTACGAATGTTCCAAGATACATATATTTATGAACTAATCAACAACCTCAGATCGCATTCCATGCATTTTCACCTTGGGTCGGGACCAACACCGTGTGGACACCCGCGACGAGCATGCGACCCTACCTCTCATCTGTCACTCTTTGGCACCTGGGAGGGAGATTCAGATTAAAAAAATATGAATGTCAGTGCAGACCTAACTTTAGTTGTCATGAAACGTCACCGCAGACCTAGCTGAAAATATTTAATAAATGGGGAGTATCGATACTGATCATTTGCTTGAAAACTATAAAAAGCAGAAAATTGTATTGAACATTATCAATCTATATTTGAAACGACGGTTGTTGAACAAAAAAATGCCTTGTGAAACTCGTTTGAAAATGGAGTCCATTGTAAAGAGAAAAGGAAACGTCTAGGATACATCTTCTTGCAATGATTCCCTTTGCTTATCGCTTATTAATTCATTATCTGCATCGCTCGTTTCACGTTCTTCAATGTCAACCCAATCCGCAGCTACAGTAAATTTTTTTTCGTAGTCTTCATCGTGAATAGTCGGATTTTGACGATTTGAAAAAATCAAGTCTTCGTCGTCCGAATCTGGCATATATGGTGAAAGAATGGAAGAGAGATTTCGCTTTGCAACTTCCGTCTTTTCCCACCCGTTATGAAACAAGCTACTTCGAAATGCAAAAGAAAACAAAAACACATTTGCCAACATGAATAATCAATCCTTGCCAACCATTTCTTTAAGTTTCTTCAAAATTCTTCATATCCAATTTTAAAAGTTTTCTTATGAACCATCGATAGCGATCGATGCCGTTTCATAAAGAATTTTAAATTACTCAAAAATGCAAAGGATCTTTTTCAAAATATCGATACCGTTAAAACGGTTAAAACGATATGATTTTTCACCGTTATACTTTATCGATATGTCAGAATTTTTGATAAGAACTTTAATTTAAGGGTTCTTCAGAGGAACATCGAGAGTTATTTTTGATGCAGATTTTTATTTATCTATTTATTTGCTTAATCGTTTATCGAACCTGGAAGAAAGAATACTGTAGAACCTTTGCTCAGAGATCTTAATCATTAGACCACAATGTAGTTTTGATTGGTAATAGCTAAATTGCATTAACATCGGCATTAACATTCTATCCTATATAATTTTCATTCAAATATAATCAATATGTAGGGGAATTATTTTCCTTACCCCAAAACATCAATTACCGGCAATGTCCTTGTGAAATGGTTCTTTATGACGACAAGGCTATCCATTCATAAACAAAAAGCTAATGTCGTTTCATTCAATAATTTTTTATTTCAAAAATATAACAAGATAACGGAGATAAACAAACGCCAAAATACTGATGATTCGATGAACAAAAAGGGATAAAGGTGTAGTGGTGATCATTTATGAAATTATTTGCCAAAATATATCATTGCATTGATATCATACTTTGCGAAAATTTATATAACGATCCATTGAAATTTATATCGTTATTAGGAATAAATTAGTATGAAAAAATATCGACAAAGTTATTAAACTTTATATAAATGACTTTGAATGAGTTTTGGTTGTTGAGTTGGTTGAGATAGATGCTGACAAGAGATTCGTATTTTATTTATACTGAATTTAATCCGCCGCATTTTGTGATTCCCTCCATAGGGAAGCGAAAAACGACTATGTTCCGGACACTTCTTAATTCAATACTCCGAGAGAGTTTCACGAGACATGACAATGTCCCGCACTCGGAACGTTATATGAAACTTGAGAAAGTCACGCACCGGCTTCAATGAAATCAACGAAAACATCGATGACACGCAAAACAAAAATTGGTCAGTCCGTGTGACGCTTGCTTTGGTATATATTGCTCGTCGATAATTTTCTTGCGTCATGACGTTTAATTTTATTGTTATTTCGTGTGTAGTATCTGGATCTCCCTCCCAGTTTGGCACTCCACATCAACCAGCATTTCCGTTGATTTCCTTGTGCAGCACCAAGTACCTCTGTGGCTGTTGTATTGACTACTTCGAGGACTTTTGTTACCACAATGCTTTCGTTTTGGGTTGGGTGTTCTTTGTTTCGTTCGCGGGCTTATGAGTGAAATGCTCCGCAACGCCCTGACTCGACAGACGCTGTATGTTCAGCTGCATGGTTCTTTCATGTCTAGAACCGGTGATGTTAGACAATCTTACTCGTTTATCAGTGTTTACTGATACACATATCGAGACAAATACAAAATACAGAGGAGTTCCACTGTTTCACATGGATTGGGTGCAAATTTATCATACATTTCTCCATCTGTTGATTTTTTGGAGAATTGTTGTATACAAATCATGAGTCCAAATTTTGAAATCCCAAATCTGGTCTATATTTGATTTGAATCGTCTAATTCAATTGTTATAGATATAAGATTGCATTCGTCTGTCTCTAGATTTCTATTTGAAATTAAAGTTTTAATGCCAATTAATAGCTCGAAAACCTTAATAGACTATATAGTTATGCGATTTCTGGTATTTAATTATAAAGCTTAATATTCATTGGTTGACGTTATGTTATGTCATCGTTTGTAAACTTACAGAAATGTTTAATTATTGCATTAACAGATCACACAGGTTTCAAAACGCATCGTAGGAATCGAGCCTAACGAACATAAAAAAGTACACTTCTGCTCAGAATTTATTACTATCCTTTATTTTCACAGTTTCAATTTGTTGGTTGCACCATTTTCTGATGGTTAGAAGATTAAATTACATTTTGCTTGACTTCGGTCTTCGCTTCAGGTTAAAAATAAGGGACTAACAATAAATTCGCGAAGCACTTTACTTCTTGGCAGGATTGGACAGCTCAGCGATGGCCCTTGCTTCCTCTGAAATGGGGATAAGAAAACGTAAGTTAGTTAGATGTAATGTTTCTTAAAATAGCTCTAAAAATTCAATATCGTTTCATTTCAAAGATGCATTTCATAATTGTTCATTTCTCTGAAGCTTTTCAAGACAATTTGCCAAAGTATTTAGAGATTTGCAGTTGAGTGTAAGGCGAATTAGCACTACACATCTGATTCACTTTATCACTTTATTGTTACTTAAAGATAAGTATATTGACCTCGACATAGTCGGAAGGCCGATTACGAAAGGCCGAATGTATTTATACAATTTTAACTTAGGCTGACAATTTGAACCAGCAGATCAAACGGTCGGCTGTTTGTTTTTTTGTTTCAAAATGTCAGCCTAAGTTAAAACTATGTACAGTCGACTCCCCACATCTCGATAACTCTTCCTATGTCGATGATTTCCTCGGCCCCTTCAATCTTCATACATTTGGCCATTCTACATCTAGATAACCTCCTACCTCTCTATCTCGATGTGTTCTGATCATATTTTGTTTTGGATTCTCTCTCCTTATGTCGATATGTTTAAATTTTTATGCTACTAGATCATCTTTGGACAATAACAAACAGATCAACACCAAGGAATGACATTTGTTTTGTTGTCGTTTTTCATAGCAACGAGCTTTTTTGGATCTAGTACCCATTTCAATTTTCCTTCCATTCGTCGATCTCTTCAATATCGAGATGTAGAGAGGCGACTGTAATGCAATTCTAATTTTTGTGATTCTCCTTGGGCTATGATAAGATATTCTTTGGCATTAGATTGACCAGATGCATGCTTTCTTGTTTTTCAGTAGGCAGTATACCTTCCGTATCACAGCGATAAGGCGTATTACATAGTAGATGCATAAGTATTGGATTGCTAATGTCGTCCCTGTTCGCGTGACTAACCTCTAGGTAACTTTGATCTGGTAGCCAAAGTACCGGTACTAGAAGTGTCAAACCAATGTTGGTAATGAAACAAAACATGCACTACAACATTATGCACAACAAACCGACAAGTTAGGGTGGAAGCATATTTTGGCAAAATACTTTTAATGACTACAGCGCCACTAGCATCCTAGTATTTATGCTTCTACTTATTACATAGTTGTTACGAAGCATACCATGATGAATGTGACTGAGTTCGATTCTTTATACAAGTGATCACCAGAATTTTGCGGGATTTGCTTTTAAAACAATAGTAATATGCTTTTATTACAGACAAACTTTTATCTTACATGCTAGTACTTGGATGAAAGCTTATAAATATATATACCAACTAAGGGTATTGAAACTCATATTGATCTTAAAATCACTTCGATTGGTGCTCACTGCACCATTTTTTTCGTTTTAATCAGTAAGTAAGTACAAAGTGTAGCATGTAAGATCATAGTTAATTTTAATTGCTTAAGACGCAATTTTGAAAATGAACGCTCAAAATGCTGAGAAACACTGCTCTTTACGGTTTGAGAAATTTTCGGGTGAGAAATTTTCTCGCCTTTTAGATGTATTGAAATCGTACATTACAACTAATGTCATGAATTTTTCAGTAGTGAGATGCAATTACAATAGATAAAAAGCAGACATACATATGGGAGAGATGTTGGAATAGCAATCATATCTCCTTTAAACTTAGACCGGGCAGATTTTAACTCAAGAAATGACAAAATTCTGCCATAAGAAATTCCACCTTCTGTTAGGGTCCCGCCATGTAGGTGACACAAATATAAGCATGCAAGTGGCATTATACTGTTAATTTTAAATCATAATAGTAATATGTGTGAGGATAATTTACAATAATCTTCCATCCACTAGAAGACTACATTAAACTACAAATACATACAACAGTTGCATTCCTAATAATTATTGTTCTATTCATAAAGGATACTGACCAGCCTGTGCACGCTTCTTCTCCTCTGCCAGTTTGGCGTCGCGGATGACTTTCTGCTTGGCTTCGACCTCACGAATGCCGACCTCACGCTTGGACAGACGGCTCTGGTGGTAGGCACCGTACGCCACACCGATGGCAAGGAACGACCAGCGACCGAACTACAAAGGAAATCAAAAATAGTAAATATAAATCAGGCATAAGGTCAAAAATTGGCAAATAATATAAAGATTCCGAATATCTTTTCGTTTCAATGTTACCTTCTTCCCGGACAAACTGACAAACATTACATAATGGGACGGCACATCTTTCGGGTGGCATTCTGGCCAGCACAAAATGACTAATACTACAGCTTACCTTGATCAGTGGGGATACGCGTACTGGAGCACCGAGATCTGCCATTTTCTGAGGATAAATTTAATGGAAAATATGGAAAGTTAAGCAAAACTTTTCCTCCTAAAATTTCCACACTACGCGAGAAGACGGCAAAATGTCGTGACGAACGATCTGTCAATTGTCGAAATGTCAAAAGTTGATAAAGCCCGCACTTTGAGCCATCATAAATTACGTTACCAGTATTTGCCTCGCCAGGCAGTATACGCAGCTTACACACGGGCAAAATATGGCGAAATTATCAACGGACTTGTGATAATTAGTTTGTAGATGGAAAATTCAGATCATTTCATTATCAATGAATTATTGGCAGTGGCTGATTTTCTACTCACCGCTTCCACATCCAGGCGCTATCGTATATGCGCAAATAGCCAGCATGAGTTAACCGCCAGAAATTTGTATGGCGAAAGACATCTAACGCGGGTTTTCTGAAAATTAGGAACTTTTCATGAAAAACTATTTGGTACCGGTTATAGATAGTGGAATATATAGATGAGCGAAGATAAATCCTCTGTCTCCAAACGAACTGTCAAACGTGTCTCCAAACGAGCATGACGTCACGATTTCAATGGAAACGTTAAGGGCTGTGACGTCATATGCGCGTGTGCACGGGCAAAAAAATCGACTCAGCCATGCTTTCGCTCATCTATAGATTCTACTATCTATAGTACCGGTTATGTAGGAAGGTGTCCGCTAATACGCCTACCAAATATTGTTTCGACGAAGACGCTTAATTTTGAGAAATCGAACCTTAGATGCCTTTCGCCATACTGATTTCAGAAAGTTAACTCCTAGTGTGCCGCTGTAATTACGCTCAAAGCAGGTGATTCTTTCTTTTTAGCTTGAAATAATTCATGGTGCAATTTTGTTTATTTATTCGAACTTTTTCCTTGTGAACAGTGATATCACTCGCCAGAAATCGTCATTTCAAAATCCAAAAGATTTTTTTATTTCGCAAGACATGAAGATTAAATACAATTTTACCCATGTTAACGGTATAACTCAATGCGAAGACCACATTATCAAGAAGACTGGCAACACAGTCTGAAATCGGGCGACACTGTTAGGAGCGCTGTTGGTGAGCCGAGGTGGTACTATGTTTGTTTGTGTGAGTGTGTTGACACTGTATAGTCAGTTACACGTTCAATCAAAATATATGAAAACCACATTAAATTATTTTAAATTATGCTTCGAAAAAACTCTCGAGAAGTACACTGAGATTAAACGTATTTCAATTTTATGAGATCAGCATAACTTTAAGCCGAATAATATTCGGAATTTGGTCTTGAATTGATGAAAGTGCCGCACTCTATGTTAATTTCTGTACGGATCTGTTGATTTCCTTCACATCTCGACTGCAGACTGTGTTCATGATATGATTTGAAACAATTTACTCTTTTTCTTATTTTTACTATTACCTTGCCTAAAAAGCCAAAAGTTCGAAAAGGTTATGCTATCCTAGACATAGTAGAAAATGAATCACCTACCTTGTGCGTGCTTTCAGCGGCACACTAGGAGTTCTGAAATCAGTATTGCGAAAGGCATCTAAGGTTCAAAATAAAGCACCTTCAACAAAAAAAAATGTGGTAGGCTTAGGCTGTGAACTATTATACCGATTCGTTTAACTTTTAGTTAAAATTTGACAAGTGGAACTTTTTTTTATGAAAAATGAGTAAGATTTCTGTCAAAAAAAGAAATGTCAATACAATTTCTCGCTAATCTTTTCAAAAGGACCTAAGTATCATTATTTTCATTATTTAATTTGAATTATGCAATCAACAGACCAACACGAAAGCTTTTGATTGCAGTACTCAAATTAAATCATGACAAAATGTTACTTAGGTCTTTTTGAAAAGTTAAGCGAGATTTCATCTGCCTCTGAGTGATTTGAAACGGGCGTGTACATAACTAGTACCAAATAGTTTTACTTGAAAAGATCCTAACTTTGAGATAACCCGCGTTAAATGTTTTTCCCCATACAAATATCCGGTGGTTAACTCATGCTGGCTGTTTGCACTTATACGTTAGCGCCTGGATGCTGGCGGCGGCGAGTAGGAAACCAGCCATTACCAACCAACCAATAATTTATTGAGAAAATTCAGATAATAGATAACAAAATAGATGTTAATATATAGAAAGAACGGAAAATATTCAGAATGTTGGTTCACTAGCCGTGAATATGTTACCTCGGAGCAAGCCAGAATTTAGACAGATTTATAATTTTCCTAGGCAAAAAAATCATTTTAACGCTTTTCAGTTTTTGATGCTTCAAAGGTTCCAATAGGCTCAAATTCGTTTTTTAATCACAACACTTTATTTTGTAGACAAACAAATAAGAACGCAAATAAGACCCCAAAAAAATATGCTTAAAGCATATAAAACAAAGTAAACAACCTCAATTTTTAACTTACACCCAGATAGTTTTCTGACTCTCTTTCTCTCTTGATTGGGGTTAACTATTAAAGAACTGCCCATGCGAGATGTTCATACAAATAATAATTCCGAATTTGTTCCATGTGTTTTTTTTTCTGAATTGCCATGAAAAACTCTTTTTGTTTCAAACTCAGTTTTACGAGAAATTTTTCTGCCTGTACAAAACTGAGCTGATTTGTGATTCCGTGTGGTTTGTTTTGTGGGTTGACAGCTATATTCCATTGCAAATAATAAAGGTGCGGGGTTTATCGACGTTTGCTTGCATTGGTAGACCATGAGCAAAATAAACATCAAAGAGAAATTTTGTAACCCGCTGAACCAAGTAGCGAGGATTCGTGGTGCTGGTTGACTAATAGCCAGAAGCTAGGCAATTATCTTAAGGGCAAAATCGTGGATGGCCAATGTAAATTGATTGGTACTGTCGATTTGCGAAAATAGTTTGTATACACGCTTCA
Source organism: Armigeres subalbatus (assembly GCF_024139115.2). Classification (NCBI taxonomy): domain Eukaryota; kingdom Metazoa; phylum Arthropoda; class Insecta; order Diptera; family Culicidae; genus Armigeres; species Armigeres subalbatus. Next base: position 92,870,342 of record NC_085140.1, on the reverse strand, counting down.
TGACAATTTTTTTTTGACATGTTGCGAGAGAGATCACAAGTATTGTATCTGTCAATGTCGAAGTAATTTAGAGTAGAACTCTACTCGTCCCTACTGCGGAAAAAAACTACCCTAAAACACAGAGAACAGACATACAAGTCCGTTCTCAATCGTGTGTAAGGAATTTAACGGACGTTTTAAAATGCAACACAAGTGGCAATCTCGTGGAGGCGCTGGCATCGCATAGTTTCTCTCATCAAGAAGCTGTCAAAATTTTCGGCGCCACCACACCACCCACCATGGACATAAACAACAGATCCTCCTCCTCACTCTGGTTTCAATTCCATATAATATATGATGTTTCTTTCTCACACTAACGCACGCAACTTCTCTGCCATCAAGGAGCACATGGTTTGTTTTGTGATGAGGGAAGATCCATTAATTACGTAACGCGAGAACGATCATGTATGATCCCTCCTCTCCCCTGTTACACTTTTTGTATTTATAAATTATGTTTTCCGAGTTTTTCACACCTCAGGCACACCTAAGCGTTATGTAATTTATGGATGTTCCCTGAGATGTTTCGTTGGTGAACAGCAGCTACCACCTCTGCCTGTATTTTCAATTCTTTTGAATCTTTACCATTCTTTCCCAGCAGCGAAGCACTAAAAGGATGAAAAAGGTCATAATTTGTGCTCAAGTATATTTTTGATTTTTTCATCATTCTTGTCCCTTTTAGTATTTCAATTCGGGTTATGTATAGAAATAATTTAACTAGCGTTTCCGGCAGTGAATAATTGTCTCTCTTCAACAGTAATTTTAACTAATTTCAATCGGAACAAACTATTATAAAGGAAGATCCATTAATTACGTAACGCAAAAATTGACCATTTTCAACCCCCCCTCCCCCCTATGTCACACTTTTTATATGAATCATTGAAAACTTTTGTATGGATTGTCACACTTTGGTCAACCCCCCCTCCCCCCTCTAAGCGTTACGTAATTTGTGGATGTTCCCTAAGCATATATGTATTCACCAATATGGGAAGTGGCTATAGCAGAAACTCTACTTCACTCAACTAAACTATCTCTTGAACATCATAAGCCTAATCTTATGAAGCGTGGAAAAATATGCGAATTTCATTTTCATAGAGCTTCTTATGATAATGACTTACTCTTCATGAAACTCATTCTTGTATCTTATAAAGTTCATGGGAGTGATCTATAGATAAAATAAAACATGAGAGTTGTCTTATGATTTTCATCACTACTTCTGATGTGAAAAACTCATAAGACAAATCTTATGAAATGAGAAGTTAACATGGCAGAGTATGTTGTGGACGAACTAATTCTCATCGCAGATTTATTCTCGACATTCGCGCTTGTAAACTGCGTTTTATCGTTCATCAACTGGGATTATTTTTAATATCGCGTTCGATAGCAGTTGGTTGTTAGGATCAGAAATGTAAGTAAATGTTAGGCGTTTATATTCGCTTTTAAAATTATATTTCATATTTTTCAGAACTTTGTTGACGCAAGAAGCGAATGAGAGGAATACCGACAATGAGACTATTCTCGAGTCTCCTACTTGGTGCGATGCATCTCGACGAAACATAAATCGAATGAATTGAGAGAATGTGATTCAGAAAAAATATTTTAAGCTCTTTTTAGTGGAATGTATTTAACCGTCTAAGACGAATTAAGTAACTCCATTTAATTCCACCAATTATTTCGATATCTTTGCAGATACGTATTTCGACCACAACTGTGTGGTCGTCTTCAGTGTCTCGTACTTGACTCGACGACGACGAAGTCGAGTCAAATACGAGACACTGAAGACGACCACACAGGTGTGGTCGAAATACGTATCTGCAAAGATATCGAAATAATTGGTGGAATTAAATGGAGTTACTTAATTCGTCTTAGACGGTAGAATGTGATTATTATTTAGATAAAAATAAAATATCATGTTGTACAATAAGTTGTGGATTTTTTTTGCATTTGTCTATACTCTAATGCTTTATAAGAATGCACAGCATATACAAAAATCGTGTAGAAAACATTATGACCCTCATATGCAAGGATGATTGATGTTTATAAAATTCTCTTATGAATTCCATCAAGGGCATCGACAAATCTTTATATTTTCATAAGACAAACTTATAAAAATCATTCTCGGTCAAATAACACACAGTTCATAAGAAAATCGTACAAAATTTATACGTAATTCTTATAGCAAAAAAACATAAGACATTCGTATGATTATCACTAGTTTTCTTGGCTGAGTGTTGGTAATACAATCAGTTTGCTTGAAGGTACGAAAATGCGTTTTGTTGAATTTGTTTTTTAACCTTATTGGTTCCATAGTGCATGAAAATAAACATCAACATTTAGCATGTGCTGGAAGAGGCGGCAAGCTTGGTATCATTTTGGCGCGTAATGTTTGTTTGGTGGAATGTGACAGCTAGTACGCACGACGTCATGAAAGACACCTAGCGCCACCAAACGACGTATTGCCACAGTCAGTATTCTAACGTACTTTGATTTACACAGCTTTTTGAGTAAAATTTGTTCTAGCCTGGATGTCTGTTATCTGTGCCTAAAAGTTATTTGTTGTCAGTAAACTAACACTAGCAGACCTCGACTTCCTCCGCACCTTTATTAGAACTCATTTACTTCAGCTAGCTAAGATCACTACCACACAGATAACAAGCTACCACTTCAACTCAGAAGAGGCTCTGCCGGCAATGAAGTTGGCCGCGTGTATGGGAAAATGCCAGAGCTGCCAGTCTTCTTGATAAAGTGGTCTTCGCTCAATGTTTGATCCCGCCAGAGTGTCTGTCATATGCGGCATTTGTTACACAACACCAAAACAAATTTATTTATTGAAAATATTGAATTTAGTTGCTTGTTTTCAAATAATATTTAAAATTGATAGGTTTTAATAACCCGTGACACATTAGATCAACTCAAAACCTATGGTTATGAGTAACTTACGGAGAGAGGTAACTTACGTAAAGCTTATGATACAACTTTCATTCATATCTTTGCTGTCGCAGGCATTGAAATGGTACAAAACGCTTCAGCGCACCAAAGATCATGTGTTTGCCGGTGACTATCGAACCATTCAAGCTGCCCGGCAGCGCATCCGGGAGGAATTTTCGAAGAATAAAGATCTACGCGAGGAGAAGGATATCCAGGAGGTGATGCGTTCAGTTTATTCGAGCAACGTTACTCAATAATAAATTTATCATTTCCAGAAACTTAAAATTGCAAGAGACGTTGATGTTGAGCTGCGAAGTTCGGTCGTTCAGGCGGTGAAGGGTGACGATAACGTCTATCGTCAGTTGATTGATCTTTAGATTTGTATCTTGCGGTGCATATTAACTAAAAGAGATTTATTTTATTGCAGATGCCAAAATTACCAGTGACACGAAAAAAATGGAAAATGTTATGTTCGATCCGAATGCCGAATTACCGCCTCCAAGGACGAAGAAATGCGGCGATGGAAAGAAGTAGTACATGTTACATGTGATTGTAAATTTTATTAAATAAATTAGTTGAATACCTGTTGTTTTCGAAAATAATTATTCTAAATCATGGGATAAAGTTAAGTTTGCTGCACTCTTTTATTTTTTTATTGCATGAGAGTCCTTTTCTTAAAAATAATACTTTATTTGTCACTAAGTGATTTTCCAAATCCAATCTACATCTAATCCAAATCCATTCCAAAATTTACAATGTTATGAAAACTCATATGTGAATATGTACGTTATGTGGAATATACTGATTTGGAAAATGTATTGGAGGTGACCCCTTGCCCTTCGATGGGACTCGAACTCATGACCCTACAGTACGCTAGACTGGTGCTTTAACCAACCAAGCTACGAAGGACCTCCGTCGGCCTTCGCAACCTAGCGGCTACTGAACGAGCTCGAGATTCCCAAATTGGACGCATAGTCAAATCACTCGCAATCCATTTCTCAAGCCAACACTTCCACATGTGTATGGTACACAATCGAATCCAAATCCAATTCAAATCAGATCCAAATCCAATCCAAATCCAATTCAAATCCAAATCCAATTCAAATCAGATCCAAATCCAATCCAAATCTAATCCAATCCAAATCCGATCTAAATCAAATCCAAATTCAATTCAAATCCAATACAAATCCAATCCAAATCCGATCCAAATCCAATCCAAATCCAATCTAAATCCAATTCAAATCCAATCCAAATTCAATCCAAATCCAATCCAAATTCAATCCAAATCCAATCCAAATCAAATCCAAATCCAATTCAAATCAAACCCAAATCCAATTCAAATCCAATCAAAATCCAATCCAAATCCAATCCAAATCCAATCCAATCCAAGTCCAATCCAATTCCAGTTCAAATCCAATCCAAATACAATCCAAATCGGATCCAAATCCGATCCAAATCCAATCCAAATCGGATCCAAATCCAATCCAAATCCAATTCAAATCCAATTCAAATCCAATCCAAATCCAATCCAAATCCAATCCAAATCCAATCCAAATCGAAATCCAATCAAAATCTAATCCAATCCAATCCAAATCCAATCCAAATCCAATCCAAATCCAATCCAAATCCAATCCAAATCAATCCAACCAATCCAAACCAATCCAAACCAATCCAAACCAATCCAAACCAATCCAAATCCAATCCAAACCAATCCAAACCAATCCAAACCAATCCAAACCAATCCAAACCAATCCAAACCAACCAATCCAAACCAATCCAATCCAATCCAACCAACCAAACCAATCCAAACCAATCCAAACCAATCCAAACCAATCCAAACCAATCCAAACCAATCCAAACCAATCCAAACCAATCCAAACCAATCCAAACCAACCAAACCAATCCAAACCAATCCAAACCAACCAAACCAATCCAAACCAATCCAAACCAACCAAACCAATCCAAACCAATCCAAACCAATCCAAACCAATCCAAACCAATCCAAACCAACCAAACCAATCCAAACCAATCCAAACCAACCAAACCAACCAAACCAATCCAAACCAATCCAAACCAACCAAACCAATCCAAACCAATCCAAACCAATCCAAACCAATCCAAACCAACCAAACCAACCAAACCAATCCAAACCAATCCAAACCAATCCAAACCAACCAAACCAACCAAACCAATCCAAACCAATCCAAACCAATCCAAACCAATCCAAACACAATCCAAACCAATCCAAACCAACCAAACCAATCCAAACCAAACCAATCCAAACCAATCCAAACCAACCAAACCAATCCAAACCAATCCAAACCAACCAAACCAATCCAAACCAACCAAACCAATCCAAACCAATCCAAACCAACCAAACCAACCAATCCAAACCAACCAAACCAACCAAACCAATCCAAACCAACCAAACCAATCCAAACCAATCCAAACCAATCCAAACCAATCCAAACCAATCCAAACCAATCCAAACCAACCAAACCAATCCAAACCAACCAAACCAATCCAAACCAATCCAAACCAATCCAAACCAATCCAAACCAATCCAAACCAACCAAACCAATCCAAACCAATCCAAACCAATCCAAACCAATCCAAACCAACCAAACCAATCCAAACCAATCCAAATCCAACCAAACCAATCCAAACCAATCCAAACCAATCCAAACCAACCAAACCAATCCAAACCAACCAAACCAATCCAAACCAATCCAAATCCAATCCAAACCAATCCAAACCAACCAAACCAATCCAAACCAACCAAACCAACCAAACCAATCCAAACCAATCCAAACCAATCCAAACCAATCCAAACCAATCCAAACCAACCAAACCAATCCAAACCAATCCAAACCAATCCAAACCAATCCAAACCAATCCAAACCAATCCAAACCAATCCAAACCAATCCAAACCAATCCAAACCAACCAAACCAATCCAAACCAATCCAAACCAACCAAACCAATCCAAACCAATCCAAACCAATCCAAACCAATCCAAACCAACCAAACCAATCCAAACCAATCCAAACCAATCCAAACCAATCCAAACCAATCCAAACCAATCCAAACCAACCAAACCAATCCAAACCAATCCAAATCCAATCCAAACCAACCAAACCAATCCAAACCAATCCAAACCAACCAATCCAAACCAATCCAAACCAATCCAAACCAACCAAACCAATCCAAACCAATCCAAACCAACCAAACCAATCCAAACCAATCCAAACCAATCCAAACCAATCCAAACCAATCCAAACCAATCCAAACCAATCCAAACCAATCCAAACCAATCCAAACCAACCAAACCAATCCAAACCAATCCAAACCAACCAAACCAATCCAAACCAATCCAAACCAATCCAAACCAATCCAAACCAATCCAAACCAATCCAAACCAACCAAACCAATCCAAACCAATCCAAACCAATCCAAACCAATCCAAACCAATCCAAACCAATCCAAACCAATCCAAACCAACCAAACCAATCCAAACCAATCCAAACCAATCCAAACCAATCCAAACCAACCAAACCAATCCAAACCAATCCAAACCAATCCAAACCAATCCAAACCAATCCAAATCCAATCCAAACCAATCCAAACCAATCCAAACCAATCCAAACCAATCCAAACCAACCAAACCAATCCAAACCAACCAAACCAATCCAAACCAACCAAACCAATCCAAACCAATCCAAACCAATCCAAACCAATCCAAACCAACCAAACCAATCCAAACCAACCAAACCAACCAAACCAATCCAAACCAATCCAAACCAACCAAACCAATCCAAACCAATCCAAACCAATCCAAACCAATCCAAACCAATCCAAACCAACCAAACCAATCCAAACCAATCCAAACCAATCCAAACCAATCCAAACCAATCCAAACCAATCCAAACCAATCCAAACCAATCCAAACCAACCAATCCAAACCAATCCAAACCAACCAAACCAATCCAAACCAATCCAAACCAACCAAACCAATCCAAACCAATCCAAACCAATCCAAACCAATCCAAACCAATCCAAACCAATCCAAACCAACCAAACCAATCCAAACCAACCAAACCAATCCAAACCAATCCAAACCAATCCAAACCAATCCAAACCAACCAAACCAATCCAAACCAATCCAAACCAACCAAACCAATCCAAACCAACCAAACCAATCCAAACCAATCCAAACCAATCCAAACCAACCAAACCAACCAAACCAATCCAAACCAATCCAAACCAATCCAAACCAATCCAAACCAATCCAAACCAATCCAAACCAATCCAAACCAATCCAAACCAACCAAACCAATCCAAACCAATCCGAACCAACCAAACCAACCAAACCAATCCAACCAATCCAAATCCAATCCAAACCAATCCAAACCAATCCAAACCAATTCAAACCAACCAATCCAAACCAATCCAAACAATCCCAATCCAATCCAAACCAATCCAAACCAATCCAAATCCAATCCAAACCAATCCAAACCAATCCAAACCAACCAAACCAATCCAAACCAACCAAACCAATCCAAACCAATCCAAACCAATCCAAACCAATCCAAACCAACCAAACCAATCCAAACCAACCAAACCAATCCAAACCAACCAAACCAATCCAAACCAATCCAAACCAACCAAACCAATCCAAACCAATCCAAACCAATCCAAACCAACCAAACCAACCAAACCAATCCAAACCAACCAAACCAATCCAAACCAATCCAAACCAACATAAACCAATCCAAACCAATCCAAACCAATCCAACCAATCCAAACCAACCAAACCAATCCAAACCAATCCAAACCAACCAAACCAACCAAATCCAATCCAAATCCAATCCAAATCCAATCCAACGTTTTACGGCACTTGACGTAGAGGTTTTTAAACAATATTGTCATTAAAAAGTGAACCTATTAGAAGGGACTGTTAGAAATCCAACGAACTAAGTAGCTGTTCTGCATCTTCAACATTTGCGTTCCATTCCAGGTCATCCAAGAATTCTTTGGAGATTACTTCATGTCCCATCGAAACATTGGAAGCTGAAAAAGGCTTATTCCATTAAACATATTCTTTCTTCAGCTTAAATTGTTTGTTTGGATACCCCCAAGACCTTAAGATCGACTTCGACACACATACAACCAAGGGGCGATATCTGCCGGATATTTCTTCAATGACTATTCCGTTTCAGGTCTTCCAAGAATTTCCTGGAGTATAGGCCTTGAAATCCACACACGTAGCCAAAGGTTTGATGTCTCTTTTTGACCTATTAATTCAAATAAATATGATCCATGAATCACTGGAATATAGGCCTCGGATCTACACGCGTAACTGAACGTCTCTTTTTAATGATTTCTGCCCTTTTTAATCCGTTCGCCTTCGGGTTTTACAGGTTTACACGCGTGAAAGAAAACAGCATTTTCTTTGTCATAAGACGAGTTTGTACAATCCCATTGAATTCCACCACTTAATTGTATCTTGACATACGTATTTCTGACCCTCAACAGTAAGGCCGTCTTCAGTGTCTCGTAATTGACTCGACTACGTACTCGACTAATCACTAAGAGCATGTTGCATTTCTAAATGGAGCATGTAGATCTTTCGTTATGTTTATTGACCTAAAGGCCTGTGCTCCAATTCTTGGAATTTTTGGATGGCCTAGAAATGAACATGCATTAAGTTTTTATCCAATTTGGTTCAAGTGATCACATACCTAAAGCATGTTGCATTTCCGAAAGGAGCAAATAGATCTTCTGTTACGGTTATTGACCTTCAGGCCTGTACTCTAGTTCTTGAAATTATTGGATGACTTGGAATGGAACAAATGCTGAAGGCATGTCCGATTTGATTGAAGAATCGAAAGGAATATTGATGTTTGGACCGCTGCTGGGAGCATGTATCATATCAAAAATCCTATACTTAGTTACTAGTTTATAAGTGGAGGCATGAAAGCCTAAACTCCAAGGAACTCTTGGAAGCCCTAGAACATGTGATAATAACATATCCAATTTGGATCTTTGGATTGCCATGATTATGTAGCGTATTTCAAAGATCAATGAATTAAGTGAAAACTAATAATTCAAACAAAATTTTCTTACGTCATATTATTTATAGTTACGTTTCCTCAATAAGTGGCGTAAATAGAAGGTTGAGTGTAATAAAATCTACGTTTTACCATTTAAATCATAGATTTTAAAATAAAGTGGCTGAGGACTATCAACTCAACCTGGAGGAGGTTCTTGGCAACCGTCGAATCCAACTTGTTGTGTCAAAGACAAGGAAATGTAATTGTCGCTGAAAAATGCAAAAAACAAGCGACAAAAGAGAATAGCGATAACTCTTTGTCCCCATCTGCAGAGGATTAAGACATTGTTGCGTCTCCATTTTATTTGCAACAAACATGGAGAGGTAATTGTTGTGAACTTTTCAAACTGCGATAACTTGTTTATTTTAGAAGTAAAACGCAAAATCATGTCAACAGATGGTTAAGTTTATGTCTAATCTATGATAACTGATACTAATTTAACCAAAAAACATCATCGGAAACCGACTACTTCTCAAAATGCGTGGCAGGCGATAATTGTCCTATTCTGTTGCAGTTTGGGGACAAACGCTTATTGCGAGTTGAGTTTGTCCCAACATTTACAAGAGAGGATAATGTCGTTGTCATTGGCAATGTTGTTATTTTACATTCCTTGGTCAAAGAGAAATACTTCAAAATCAGTAACATACATGCGAACACGCATAGAGGCATCATCTCGTGTGATGAGACCGAGTCTGTATATATGACACTTGGCTTTCCGGGCCAGCTATCGAAAACTCTTTTTTAACAGTACGCCTATAGCATTTCAGTATTACCTACTGGTACATATACGAAAAAGGCAAAACATGATGATTCATCCCATGCACACCACTAAATACCTACTAACATCATTTTACAACGGTGATGCACTGCCGTCTCGCCATCCTTCGTAATATGATCAGCATCCTTCCCATAGGTACCTATCGTGCCCATGCCCATCGCCATCATCGTCGTCTATACGATGGCGGTGTTTTGCTTCCTCAATTCGATATCCTCTACCGACCGCGCGGCAAAGAGCAGACCACCAATCGTCATCGCCTGTCGTCAGGACGAAATGCTAACCGTCGATTCCCAAACAGATGATGTAACGCATGCGCCCCGATCGTATCGATTTTTCATAAAATTTGTTTGCTGAAACATTTCCCAATCGCCATCAGTCGCTGAGGCTGCCTTTCATTGCTACATTGGTACTGGTGCCGTTATCGTTCGTCGTCGTCGCTGGCCTGGCCAAGTTCGGAATTCTACAGGCGTCCAGCAGTCGCGGGCAACGCACGGCGTAGAATTGTTGTCAAGTTGGGAATTAATTCACGGGTCCTCCGCGGACGAAAACTGCACAATTCTGGTTTCTGTATTTGTAGTTATAGCTGGGAAATGCAATCATCTGGCACTTGAGACTAAAGAAAAATCTAGATAATATCGCGAATGCATTAGTGATGAAAGGATTCTAAGTATTTCCTGTGCGAAGCGATTCCTGTCCGCGAATTTGTTCGTTTGCTGGAAACAAAGAAGTGAAAAGTGGTCTTGTCCGTCGACGACTTCTGGTTACAGTGGGCCCGTAAGCGAATTGCCAAGCTTTGAGGAGTGAGGAAGAAAGTTGGCAAACAGTCAATCGATTTTGCAAAACGACAAAAAATTCGTTGATAAAATACAACGTCCATCAGCGGGGGGGATATCAAATACATAAATAGTGTAGCACTAGTGAATGGTGATTCAATTATTCAAGCAGTTTGAACTGTGCTCTAGAGGGCGGTACAAATCCAACAGGAAGAAAGATACAGGAAGCTGTGAAGTCTAGAAACAGCTTTTGCTCGTTTCGACGTGACGACACGGCGAACGATCTCGAAACAAACAACCTATCAACAAAATAAAGGATACAGAATGGCTCTAGATTTTGCAGCAACGTACAAGGTTCTGGTTCTGGGGGATTCTAATGTTGGCAAAACGTGCATAGTGCATCGATATTGCGATGAGAGATATTACGACACGTACATTTCAACTATAGGTAAGTGAATGCTTTTATTGGAGCTTTAGCAGAGTTTTTCTATTGAAAATGTTTATCTCGCTGGGGAAATGGTGGAGTTTCGAACTTCTCTGCCAGTGAGTCCTCGGCCAAAACTGGATGTAAAAGGGTTATGCTCTGTGGATCAAATATACAATAATCAAAAGCAATGGGTTCAACAGGGTTCAACAAACCACTTAGGGTCTGTCTCATTTGGAGAATTAAACTGAAATTAAACTTAAAAGTGACATTTCAATAATTATCAAATAACCCTGCTCGCAGAGCAAGATTTTTTTTTGACAGATATCGAATCATTTTGCATCGATGTCTTATTGAATTGTTGGGTAGCACCAGCCATTCTTATGACTGGGTTATTTAATAATTTTCGAACTGTCACTTTTAATTTTAATTCTCCAAATGAGACAGAGCCTTAGACACAATAATTTAGATTTAATTTTATAATTTTCGACATAAAACCTTAAATTTTAATAAATCAATAATACAACAAAATAGCCATCTGTCCGACCGCTCATCCCTCCAGAAAAGACAGCCCAATATTTTGATTAAATAAATGTATTAACAATTTCAATAAGGGTATAAAAAGTTAGTTTCGATTTGTAGTTATTTGAAAATTATTGCGAAAAAGGCCTATAAGATGCCTTTGTAATTTTTGTTCTTTTTTCATGACAAGGCTAGAAATAATAAAAATCCTCTATTTTGACATTTATTGTTTTGAAACCGTGTCAAAACAAAAACCCAGATTAATCCACCTAGCGTTAGTGGTGCCTTTCTCGCATTTAGCTGAGACACCAACCTTATATTGGGTTGTAATGCTCCGATGTACCATTTTCTTCATAACTTTTTAACGCAATGACCGATCGTTATAAAATTCAATAGTGATCAACAAGGTTTTGTCCCCTGTCGAATGAAACTTGTTGCGAGAAAATCGGTTGAGGATTACTGTACGAAAAGTTGTCTAATGTTTTTATAGCTTTTGTGCACACACATACGCACACACATACACACACACATACACACATACATACACACGGACAGACAGACATGTGCTCGAGCTGAGTCGATTGGTATATAATACTATGGATCTCAGAGGCTTCTATAAAAAGTTCGTTTTCCAAGTGAAATGATAGCCTTTCGGTACAACTTAGTTGTACGAGAAAGGCAAAAGATTTCAAAATTTGTTTAAAAATTACCTGTTGAACTTTTTTTTACATTGCAGTAGTCGAACGAGCATCCGTTAACTCTAGTTTCGTATTTGCTAAATATTAAGTCAATTGTGCTAAACAGGGTTTTGACTTTTCGTTTCAATGAGACCAAAGCAAGCGTTTTTCAGGTCAAGGGAGAATCTTTTGAGGATCATTTTTCACCCATCAACCTTTCTTTTAGAGTTAACCTTGGAAGATAAACGTAAATCTTGCCTATTAGATGAAAATCCTTTTTCGTTTCATCACTTTTACGAGAATTATCGCAGAACAACTACAAAATTGTATGGACGCGAAGGGATTCGAACCCAGAATAGTTACAATAATATTAAATATTGTATAAAAGTATTCAGTTATTTTCTCCACATGAGCTACTACCATTTGCATTGATGATGCCACGAAAAGACTCGAATATGAAAGAAAAAGAGCAAACCAATGTTTGGCGTGAATCAAAGTGAGCGAAAAATGCTTATCATTCTCCAGGATGTTTTTCTTTCTGAAAAACGATTTCTCCCCATAATTTTTGATGAGGGAGCATCCTGTGCACCTGAGATTGAGCGAGTATTACGAACCCTGGTGCTAAACTTAGGGTCTGTCTCATTTGGAGAATTAAACTTAAAAGTGACAGTTCGAAAATTAAAAATCATCCTGTTATAAGAATGGCTGGTGCTACCCAGCAATTCCAATAGGACATCGATGGAAAATGATTCGATATCTGTCAGTAATCTTGCTCTGCGAGCAGGGTTATTTGATAATTATTGAAATGTCACTTTTAAGTTTAATTTCAGTTTATTTATAATGCGTATAATGGACCCTGAACAAAACCAAAAGTTAACGCTGGAATCAACGATTTCCTGCAAATTTCCATTGGATAAAGCTGCTTCACATATCAGGGTAGTTGTTCCATGCAATTGTTTTGGCTTGGGATACTAACATTGTTATATTAATTAATTTAAAAAGTAAATACGTTACTTTACTAGCAATAAGGGGGATCCATAATAGGCAACAGGAACAACAACAACAAGGACGATAGGCATAAGTACGTTAGGCATAATGGATGTTAGGTATAACGGTCGTTAGGCATAAGTACGTTAGGCATAATCATAATGGATGTTTGGCATAATTCTGCCTTCTTTATGTCGTGGGCTGTTCTTTGGGTCATTTTATGCCTAACGTCCATTATGCCTAACGTACATTATGCCTAACGTCCGTTATGCCTAACGTCCATTATGCCTAACGTACTTATGCCTAACGGGGTATACCCCAATAATAGGACGCATTTGCCTATCGTTACGATATTTTTTGAAGGTCAGCACTATTGTTGCGGTATTGCATGTAATTCTTATGGAAGTCGATACCACAACAATAAGGACCTTAGCACTATCGCAATCATAGGCTCAAAGGATTCAAATTTTTAATGAAGAATGTTGATTTTTTCATCATTTTGAATGGAATTTCATTAAACAAAAGGTGTTCTTGTGGTTAATTCGAAAAGTTTTAGCGTTTCCACAATTGTTTTTCATGCTATTTTATCCAGAATGCACTATTTTAGCACTACCGCAACACTAGGACATACCACAACGATAGGACGTTTTACCCTAAATATCTTCACTGTGCGGTCTCACATATGTAGGATAATCGGAAATGAGTTGAACATATGAAAATAATGTGAAAACCCAGCCGGTAGTTAATAAAAATAGATGTAAATATGGAGGGAAAACGCAAATGTTGAGGATACATCATCGATTTAGGTCGATTATCACCTCAGGCCTCAGGCAGTGTTGATAAAAACTCAAATTATCAAATCTCATCCACGATTCAAATCAAGCGCGAGGCATCTTCTGCAGGGGTGAGTATATCGATGCTTGGTTGTTCCCTGGCCTCATTCGCCAGTCGATCAGCCATAGTGTCACCGTTGATGCCGGCCTGCCCCGGAATCCAGCAAAAGCGGACGGTTTTTTCTTTGTGCTGCATGTTCAATTTCCTGAATCCACGGGTGTTTCGACGCTCCTGATTCCTCTCGGTATTGATGTTCTGGATCGCTATTGCCATCTTTATGGCATACGCTTCCGCCGAGAAGATGCTGTCATCTTTCGGTAGACTGAATGTTCCGACAACTCCATGAGCGTAAAATCCGGAACTGTTTCATCCTGCTTAGAGCCTTCGGTGTAGACTACCGTCGATCTTTGGAAGCGGGTCGATAACAACTGCTGAACACCATGAACTCTATCCGGCGGGTCGCCAGCTCGCACACTTCTCTTCACGTCCCACACTATCTACGGTTTTCGTGTGCCCCACACACGATTGCTCTGTCTTACTAAATGACTGACGGCGGGAAGTGCTGTATCCGTAAACACCAAGATACGATCTGATGTTCGCCGGATCAGAGGAAGGTTGCTGTTTTGTTGTCTGTTAGCTAGTATCCGGATGGTCGTTCGTGCTACTGATTGAGCTGCGAGGAATTCGAAAGGGAGAGTTCCAGCTTCGGCCATGACTGGTCACAAATACTCCCAGCGTAGCGTACCTTTTTGTTGTACGGTGGGGAGATGGTTTGTAGGGTCTCAGGCCCTACCCTATTCCGTATGTCAGCTTTGCTGTGACTAGCGCTGAGCCAACCTGCAGTAGGGTTGCACGACTACTACGTGGCAGTTTTGCTTCAATCATCTAAAGGATTCGCAATCGTGAGTCACACGCTTTCTTCACGGCTGTACAGTGTGGCTTGAACGTGAGCGTTCGGTCCAGAGTGACGCCCAGGATCCGTAGGCGGTTTGTTTTCGGAACGTGCGTTCGATCGATGGTGATATGTTGCGCCGGCTTTCGACGCGCTTTTGGGATGCAGTAAAATGTCTGGGACTTCGCCACAGATATGCGGAATTCCACGCTCTTTACCCATTTGTCCACTGCTTTGACGGCGGTTTGCAGTCTGCGATGTAAACCTGCACATTTTGTTCTACGCACCACGAGGAGGATGTCGTCCGTGTACAGAAGGATTTCAACTCCGGCGGGCAGCACACGAAAAATAGGCTGACTCGTGATGAGAAACACAGGACGGAACTCTGAGGTACCCGTTCTCCAGAGGGTACTGTAGGTGTATGAGAAATTGTGTACTTCACTGTGTTCACACACTTTTGGAAGACAATGTAGTACTCCTGGAGTGACGATCGGACACCTTTCAGATTTTCGAATTTTTAGAAGAATTTCAAACTTTTCGGCACTTTCGGTTTATCTCCGATTTATCTCGGTTTATCATACACAGCGTGACCCAAACCATCGACCATTGAATGGAGACAGCTGGGCAGCCGGGCGATGGCTGTTTGTTTCTGTTAGATTAAGCACGTGACGATAACATCGGGCGATTTTCACCAGACCTTCACTCTTCATTCTCACTCTAGCACTTGATACACTGATCGAAGTGTTTCGACCGCCGCGATCGCGAAAAACTAGGAACATTATTTGTTTCGAGGGCGCGCACTGTACCACTGTATGGGACGGTGAACTGCGTCGTTGCTACCGAAAAAGGCAGTAACTACGGAGTGCTTTGGGAGCGGCAAGCAGGGTCGCCGGCTTACTGTCTGCAGACCTACCACGTGTTACGAAGGCTGATTGGGTTTGTGAACAGGAATTTTGCCTCAGTGAGCTCGGTTCCGCCCACAAGCATGTACTTTGTCTTTGACGCATCTACCACCAGTCCAACTTTTGTTGCTTCACGTTCGTACAGTTCTGCCAGTTCTGCAAATGTTCGGCCGACAATGTCCATGTCATCCGCGAAACAAATAAATTGACTGGATCTGCTGAAAATCGTACCCCGGCTCTTCGCATGACACCTTCTAGCGCAATAACAGGCACGAAAGCCCATCACCTTGTTTTAGTCCTCGGCGCGATTCGAACGAACTGGAGTGTTCGCCCGAAATCTTCGCTGCCACAGTTTTGCACACCATCCACCGTTGCTTTGATCAGTTCGGTAAAAAGCTTCCCAGGAAAGCTGTTCTCGTCCATAATTTTCCATAGTTCTACGCGGTCTATACTGTCGTATGCCGCCTTGAAATCAACGAACAGATGGTGCGTTGGGACCTGGTATTCACGGAATTTTGAAGGATTTGCTGTTCAGTAAAAATCTGGTCCATTATCGAGCGGCCGTCAACGAAGCCGGTCGCCTTCTTGTAGATGAGGCATATAACCTCCTTCCACTCTTCGGTAGCTGTTCAGTAGGTGGCTCAAATTAGTATGGGAAAACTTTTCAATTTTTGATGGGTTGCCTTTTATCGGTGAGCATTCAGTTTAACAGTTAGACTGTTGGAGTATAATGTATGTAGAAACATTCAAAACAGGAATTGCAGTTGGACGGCACAACTTACGATGAAGAATTCATGATACTATTCAGATCTTGAAATAATCATGAGAAGATTAGAGTTTGCCCGGCTAAGTTATTAGCTATTCTGTGAAGTGGGTTTGGGCAAATTTCTGCTTCTTTTACCTTTGAAAAGAAATAAATTCACTCCTACAGCCCTCCAGTAAAATGCTAATATCTTTGCGTAATAAACTCTAATCTTCTCGCGGTTTTCAGCATAACATTTTGCATTTAATTCTACAAGAACTGAATGAGTATCATGATTCTTGATTGTAAATTGTGTCGTTCAACTGCAAATCACTGTTTTTTGGATGTTTCTGCATACATTTTTCTATATAAACTTCCAACGAGTTTAGCACCGCCCAAACGTTGACCGATTTGGCTGAAATTTTGTCCAGGGCATCAAGGCATCAAATAGAACCGAATAAAAGGGCGGCCCTTCAAATTTCGGAAAAGTGATTTTTGAGCCACCCTCACTGTTCAGGTTCTGACTATCAGTTTGTGCAGGCAAGTGGCTAGCTTTTCCGGGCCCATCTTGATGAGCTCAGCTTCGATACCATCCTTACCAGCTGCTTTATTGGCCTTTAGCTGTTGGATGGCATCCTTATCTTCCCTCAAGGTGGGGGCTGGTTGGCTTCCATCGTCCGCTGAACTGACGTAGTCATCTGCCTTGGCATTCACTGCCTGTACTCCCAGCGCCATTCAAATGTTCCCCGTAGTGCTGCTTCCACCTTTCGATCACCACACGTTCGTCCGTCAAGATGCTCCCATTCTTATCCCGGCACATTTCGGCTCGCGGCACAAAGCCCTTGTGGATGCGTTGAGCTTCGATAGAACTTGCGTGTTTCTTGAGAATGGCACAGCTGTTCCATCTCCTCGCACTCCGCTTCTTCCAGGCGGCGTTTCTTCTCCTGAAAAAGGCGGGTCTGCTGTCTCTGCTTCCGTTCTACGTTCTGCTGGGTACCTTGCTGCAGCGCGACCGCCTGCGCTGCGTTCTTTCTTCTCCAGAATCTGTCTGCACTTTTGTCGAACCAATTCGTTCCGTCGACTTCGTCCCCACATACCCATCGTTGTTCTTTTGCTGCGTCGTTATTGGCTGCTTTGACTGTATTCCAGCAGTCCTCAAGAAGGGCCCCATCGAGCTCACCTCTTCCGGCAACGCTGCCTCGAGATGCTGCGCGTATGCAGTAGTGGCGACATCGGCCGTTTCAGTCGCTCTAGGTCATATTGCGGCGGTCGTCGGTACCGAACATTGTTGATGACGGATAGTTTTGGGCGCAGTTTAACCATCACCAGATAGTGGTCAAAGTCGATGTTAGCGCCACGACACGTCCTGACGTCGATAATGTCGGAGAAGTGCCGTCCATCAATCAGAACGTGGTCGATTTGTGATTCTGTCTGCAGTGGTGATCTCCAGGTGTACCGATACGGAAGGCTGTGTTGGAAGTAGGTGCTGCGAATGGCCATATTCTTAGAGGCGAAATCAATTGGTCGTAGTCAGCCGATGAGCGCTGAACTTCCCAAAAGTAGGTCTAAACTCCTCCTCTTGGCCAACCTGAGCGTTCAAATCTCTTATGATGATTATTATGACGTCGTGGCTTGGGCAGCTGTCGTACTCACGTTCTAGCTGCGCGTAAAATGCGTCCTTATCATTATCAGTGCTTCCGGAGTGTGGGCTATGGCCGTTGATTATACTAAAGTTGAAGAACCGGCCTTTTGATCCTCAACTCTGCACATTCTTTCATTGATCGGCTACTACCCGATCACGCGCCTTTGCATATTGCCGTGCCACACTGTTAATCCTTACTTCAAAGTAGGGTAGAGAACCATTTGGGTATAATGTTCATTACACGATTCCTGTCCACAATGTTCGTTACCGCAAAGAAATTCTCTGTTTGTCACTTTTATTTAAAAGAGGGAAGTCGACGAAGAGAATCCTCTCTTGCGACATTCGCCCTTTACCAGATAGAGCTTTGATATGTATGTTGATTCGAAATGAAACGAAACGAAATATATATTTACTTCCGAGACTTCGAAACGATACGAAATCAAGGCCCATTTAATTCGAAATTTTACGGAACGAAACGAAATTTTAATTTTTTTCGCGGAATTTTATTGAATTAATTTTAAATTGAACAAAATTTGTTCACACGCAACCGAGATATGTATTCCAAAGTTGTCCATTTTGTATGAAAACTGCAAGGGCTTTTTATTATGCAGGTCACTGTAGTAACAAAAGAAGCAGTCTGTGATGAATCGCCGCTTTCCTGTTTACAATTGGCGAAATGGCAATACACCCAGCATTAGTGCCGTACCAAATTTCTCTTTATTATCATTTTCAGGATATGATTCTTCCTTAGAAGTAGACATTTTGCCTAGACTTGTAGATATAATGTCTTCAATGAAAGCAAAACCTGTCTAGTATGACTTAAAGTGATATTATTGCCTGATTTTCTCAAAATTGCACGAGGCGAACCCTTCATGAAAGGTACCGCCGCGCTTCCTGCACCCCGTTTACTTGATTCTTATGGGCGCGGCCGTACCTTTCGACAGTCATTCGCTGCGTGAAGTTTTGTGCAAGTACCCATTTGGGAACATTACAAACGCCGCGCTGTGTATCATATCCAGAAAATCTGACAATATATGTATATGAAATGAAATCTGCGTCTGAATGAGGCAAATAAATATGATATCCATTCGTAAACAGTTTGTTTGGAAAGACAAATATGAATGTATAGTTAA